>NW_005842430.1:1312559-1320465 GCF_000455745.1 Alligator sinensis
AAGAGTTAATTGAAGTCTGGGGACTCTACTTGCTGCAATGCTGTTTTCTGAAATTTAGTCTAAACAACAATAGAGGAGTAAAAGAGTTTCTGTAGTGCTCCCTGGCTTTTAGGGAAAATTGAGCCCTCAAAAAAGAGGTGTGTTATACAGTCTTTAAACAGCAATAGCCTCTAATCTCCCTGAAACATTTTGGGGTTTATGATATTCATGTACAAAAATGTTATAAAGCTGAAGAGAGCTGTTAATTACTTGCTACTGCTTTTAAAATGAAAAGCACTGCTGCCTGTGTTTTTCTTCACACTGGACTGATGCATTGTCCAAGTACAACACATCAGGAATTGTACTGTTCCTACCAGTTTAAGTAAGCAGTTTACTAATGTTTTTTTTCTTCAGTAAATTGTCTCCAAAGATCAATTCTGGTTTGCTTGAAAGTAAATAAAGAGACTCCTATATAGAATAAGGAAAACTATAATGTTAAAATTTTTAAGTGTGATGATCCAATGTGACTTTAGTTGAATTCTCTCTCCTATCCCTACAAATGAAAACTATACTTTTGATTTACCAGAAACCAGTGTGTAACTCTAGAAAACCTTAGGAATGAACAAATTCTGCATTTTATGCCAGTGGCAACACCAGAAGTTCCTAAGAAAATTCATATTGCTAGATAGGATTAGGCCACAGTGCCAGTGATGAATGCTGATGATTTATCTTGTGCTGTTCATATTCAAAGCACTTTACCGACATTATCTAATTAATCCCTACAACAGCCAGATTAAATATTCCAAGTGCCTTCCAGCTCAATCACAACACTTATCAGCTCTTTATGGGTAAAGATATATTTTATATTTAAACTCAAATGTCTCACTGCTGTTTAGGGTGGCGTGTCATATTCAACTTAAGACTTAACAGTACAATCCGACAGTCATTGGGAGGAACATGCAGTAGGAAATACCTCCATGTGAACCACAAGTGTAGTGGACATGCAGTCAAAATTTAGCTCCTTTGTATGACGATATTTGTCCTTGAGCTGCCCCTAATCCTAGCATCATTGGCTGCCTATACACGTGGCATTCTAATTAGGATGTGTTGGAGTGGACTCAATTAATCGAGTCTGCTCTGTGTTCTAATTAGAATGCTGCAGCATCACCACAGCTCTACGATTTAAGCACCCATTCATTTTTAAATGGCCACAGGACATTTTTAATTAATCCTCATTGATTAATCCTCATCCTGCAGCCAGTTTTAAATGCACAGGGGCTGAATACAGGTGACGGTGAGGCATTTTAATTAGAGCAGCGGCCAGGGAATCATCCCCACCTCCAATCACGTGTATTAGCAGACATTGGTTCAAAATCCCTGAAATCTAAGTTGCTGATTCATTATGTGTTTGGGTTTTTTTCTTCCAGATGAGACTTTAAACACTGAAGTGTTTGCAGCACTATAACAATATTTAGGTGACTATGACATCCTCAGACCACATCTTGTCATGCTGACTAGAGTAGTCTCATCATTTCCTTTTGATCTTCCATCTGTTGGCCTGTATTTACCCATTGTCTTGTCTTACATTTAGTTTGTAAGTTCTTTGAGGGGGAAAAAAATCTGTCATTTGTTCTGTATTTGTAAAGCTCTTAGTACAATATGAGGTTCACTGAATTCTGTAGGCCAATAATAAATATTTCTGCATTGCTTAGAAAGGGATTTTCTATGATGCAAATGGCTAGGCAGGCAGTGAGTGAAAGGCTGTGCAAAAACTATGCTTAAAACGGAACGGAGCTGTACAAATAATGGAGTTTTCTGTTTTGCTGCAAAACTGAAAAAATGTGGGGTAGGAGAAAAAGGTTCTGATTAAAAATGGTTTGAAAACTAAAACGTATTACCTCAAAATTTAGTTTTGTCCAATACCATGTTTTGTTTCAGCCACTTTTTAGAAAAGGAAAGCAAAAGAGAGCAAGATTCGCCCAGGTGGTAGTGCCCCATTTCCCGTAGCTTAGTGGCTGGATGAGTCGGGACGTGAGAGGCTTGGTTCAGTTCTTTCCTTTCCCATAAACGAATCGCCCTCAGTCAACCTTCCTGAACCTGCTGCATTACTGGCTCACTCCTGAGATGTGGGACAACCGGGCTCCAGCCTCTGCTAAAGTAAAGATTTAATTATTTCTAAAAAGTATACCTCCACCCCCTGCCTTGTCTTGGAATACCTCATAGCCTGGCATTTAGGGCATTTTCTTGTGAGGTGTGAGATGTGATTTCAGATCTACTCCGACAGAGGAAAGACTTGAACCAAGGTCTTTCACATTTGAATTGTCGAACTATTGACCTGTCACACAAAAAGGAGGAAAAAAAATTCTCACCACTTCTTCATTTCTCTTAATCTTGCCCTCCATTTTTTTTAATGCCCAGTACAATTCAGCGAATTGAGCCCAATTAAAAAAATTGTTTGAGACAACCTAGAATACATCTCAGTGAATTTAATATTCGTCAAAATATTTTTGCCCAGGCATAGCTCTTAGTACCATTTACCTTAAGTCTTTTTTGGGCTCATTTGTCTGTTATCTTTTTGTTCCTCAAGATTATGAACTGTAAATACATGTTCGCACAATGCTGAGTACAGTGGGGGTCCAGACTGATTATAGACTGCACAGGCTAAGTATGAACAACTGTGCCCAGAGCTGTGCTTTCACCAGCGCTAGTCTTTGTGCTCTGCAGGTCAAATCTCTTTTATGTCGTATACAAAAAGTGAATGATTTTCCTTGCTTTTGGATCATTTATGGACAAAATGTAGGAGAACTACTCTCTTTAATGTTCTCTTATTTTTCTCTAATAAAAGAAGCAGAACACAGGCCATATAAGACTTGTAATTTTGTGTGCATTTTTGTGGATTTCAAGAAAAAACGGTGGAGCCCTCCTGTGGCTAATTTAATAAATGCATTTCCCCACACAGAGTATGAGATTATACATAGTTTAGTGGATTAAATCTCTCCAAGATTTTTCAAAGGTTGTGATTTCAGATCATATTAACATTGCAAATATTTTTATATCTTGTTTGTTTTTCATTAACGTCAGTAGGAAAAAAATGCACTTAATATTTTATACAGAAAGCAGAGGCATTTAATACAAAATCTTAGACATTTGGAAAACGCTAGTTAGGAAAAAGCAGGTGTTTATTGGTTCATCCCTTATGTGATTCAATAAACTCAATTCTGCTAGTGTGAAACTGGGGACAAGGTTGAGCTACTTAACCCTAATAAACTGCTTAATCATTCAGGGTCCTATGTAGTAAAGTCATATGCTTCAAAATAAAGGTAAAGGTAAAATCACATCCTTAACTTTATTTAAATATAGTCCCATTTATTCTCAGGTTTAAGATTATGCACATTGCTGAGAGTGTGCTTTTGAAACCCATGGACCTATTGCCATTGACTTCAATGGGGCAGGAATGAGTCCTAATGCAGGTAACCTCTCCTCTGCCCCCCCCTTTTTTTTTTAACCTGACTCTTTTAATTGGGTGGCGTTGTCTCATTCATTTTTAAACTGAATTCCCTATGGAAATCAATGTACCAGAGAAAAATCAATGGTACAATATGGCCTGTAGATATCGCATCTCTTGCAAGTCTGTACTGTTCTTTTTTTCTAACTTGGCCTTTTCATTTTTAAACATGTGAAATCTTTGTGTGTACACGTTTAACTATGCCATCTGAAGAATGAAACTGCTTCATTTCCCTTGGTTATGGAGGGTAAGTTAGCTCCACATGAGACTGCCTCCCACAGACACTAGAATACCATGTGAAATATTTACCATTTTAATTGTATATGGCTTCATTGAAATCCTTATTTTCCTTGTTATGTGTCATTAAGGGGAGGTGGTGCTGAGCTACTGCTGGAAGTGGGAGCTCTGACAGACAGAAAAGGAGCATGACACTTCTTTAATAAAAAACAGCATACAGACTCCACCACACTATGATGCTTAAGGCTGTATAATACCATTTTCTTCTGCTGATTTTGTTTCATTGCATAAGTATCTACCACATGAAAGCTTTTATTATTTATGGGAAATAGTCAAAGCTTGACAGATGCAATGTAACATACAGAATTGCATAGATTTTTGCGTGGACTGATGTTTAATTTTTTAAAAACAATATAAATGTGCAAAGTAATGAATGCAGAATTCTTGTGTCATTGTTCATGTGAAAGTGTGTGTGTGTGTGTGTGTGTGTGTGTGAGAGAGAGAGAAAGAGAGAGAGAGAGAGAGAGAGAGAGAGGGCTTCAGGTTTTTGCTTGTTTTATTCAGATCAAAATACCCTTAAAGATACAGCCTGCCATTACCTAATAGATGCTGCTTTGCATGAAACTATGAAGGAACTGTGCCCTCTAGGCAAAATCGTTAATTTTTGCTAAATTGTCACATTAGGAAAATTTGGCATTTTCACAGCTGGGAAAAATACCCAGCTTTTTGTGGCACATTTGTTTTCCTTCTGTAAAAAATGACAACATTTAGTCATTAAAAATTCAAGGTGAAAAGAGAACGTTTTCTGCCTTTTCATAAATTTGTGAAAACTTGATGTTTTCCATTTCTTCAACTGGTGAGTAATATTTTTGTTGAGTTTTAGCAACTGGTTCTGTTACAAATTCCATATGGCAGAAATTCTAAATGATTCAATTCTTTGCTTTACCACTGTGTTCATAGTTGTTTTTTTTCTAAATGATGATGAGAGCAGTACTCTACAGGACTATTTATGTCTCTCTGTTCCTAGTGTACTACCCATTCATTACGTGTTAATGTGGTATGATTCAGAATATATCTCTAAGGTGGACAAACCCATTTGTATCAAGTGAAGACCAGCACAAAACATATTACTTAATTTAACCAAGTTCCTAATTCTGTCGCTGTCAATAGAGTTGACTTCAGCAGAGCCTCTGGCCCTGACGTGTTTCAGCATTCCAAAATATTTGGATAACTTTCTATCACTTTTAATTTGTGCTTCCTAAATTTGGACACTGGAAACAGGGGAGGGGATTTAACTCCTATGAGAGTAACTTTTCTCATGGCATGTCTAGCTTGAATGGAGGCAGCAGTGTAAAACATCTTGCCCAAAACCTTCCTTCCGTGATTTTCAGGCCGGTTTTCCAGATTTGTGCTGGTTGGATAGCATTCAGCCAGAATTTTGATGCTTGTTTATTTTAACCAAATCTCAAGCCTTTTTTTTATTGATTTTTTAATTTTTTTATTTTTTTGCAATTCAGGTATTCCTTACTTTGATGGTTTTATAATTCACTGTGTGTCATGCACACTGAAACAGTGTGACTTTCTAACTTGTTCCCAGGTAGAAACTTTAAATTAAAAATAAAATTATTCTTATGTTCTCATAAATCACAGTAGGGTAGCCTTTGATCCTTGGTCATTATTCCCTTTTATAATGTTAAGCAAGTGTTGTCCTCTATGGGTATTTGTGAAGAGATTTTTTTTATATTAATCCTCAAGTAGGCATGTAATGGCCTTCAGAATTATTTAAGCTTATAACAGCTGTATGATGTAAAATGTCAACATCCAGTTCGGGCAATTACCTAGAAATTAAAGTGGACTTGAGGGCTAGAAATTGTTATTTAATTTTACCTTTATTTTGAAGCCTTGCTGGTAGTTGATTTTCATTATGTATCTTTTAGTACTACTATGATGATGGAAAACATGCCCTTTCTCCCCTCCTATAGGTAACATTTGACCTGAATTCTATTATCTGCACACTTACAGCAATACCATATGGGAAGTGAATAGAATCATAATTTGTTAATTGCTTTTTGATGTAGATATAAACAGATAAAAATGAAAAATCTAATTTACTCCAGGGTTTCAAATGATATACAAGGTATGGCTTGCCTGGCGAGTGTGTGTATAAAGCAAAGAGAGATTGTGAAGACCTTGTCCTATTCATAGCTGCACATAAATGTAGCATAGTCAAAAGCAGTTTTATCGTGTGGAAATTGAATGTACAAGAAACACAAAGAAGCATTCCATTATCCCTGAAAAAAGAGTGACCTTAGCTGCAATTCATGCAACAAAACCTTTGATAGTGTACCGTTGTATCTGTTCTGTTCTGACATTATAAACACTTAACTAGTATATAAGAACTCTGTTATATCTCAATGCACACTTTCATGGGTGCCCTCTCATTGAACTGTAGGTAAGTTGCACAAATACCATCAATTCCATTAGAGTTCATGGGATTACTCATTAGACCTACAAGTGCTGAAGAGAGAATGAACACGTTACATAGCTCTCACACACACACATTTACATTCCAGTTTAGAAGTGCAGGGGCCAAGGGGATTCAGACACAAAGCCCTGGCAGTTACAAATTTATAGGTTGGTACTAGGGAAGAGCTCAGTCTCCCTGAAACCTGAAGGAAGAGAAGACTGAAAGAAGAGGAATGGATTTTCCTGAACATTTTGGAATGAAAAAACAAACAAACAACTGAGTTGAATGTTGGGAAATGCCTGAAGTAGTTCAAGCTATATAATCAGTTTTTATTAAATAAGGGATAGTATTAAAGGCATATTCCTTATATCTGTGTGATACAAGATGGTTTGTGACAGTTTGGTACTGATGCTCATGATGGGTGTTTTGTTGAAGTGAGGTCAGCAAGTCTGGACAAATAGATTTTTCTGTTAAATGCCTTTTGAGGCAGTGATGGTAAGTATGGCCCCAGCCTCCAGGAGGTGGAGCCAGACCAGGTTGTTTTGCACCTCATTTGCATATAATTTTTGGAGGATCCCAGGATTTGTAACAAGAACACCCAGTTTAGTTAAATATGATAGTGTTTATCATACTAAAATTTGTTATGCAGTTGATGTATATGCAGCTTACAATAAGAGAACAAAATAACATAAACAAGGGCAGCAGACTAATGTGTTATTAAACTGGATGCAACATATGTTGCATTAAGATGTCATTACTATGGCAAGTTCAGGCAAATTCCCCAAATTATTGGCTAGAACCAGTTTGAAAATTATGTATAAAACTTTATTATATGGTTATGTTGGTAGGGTGAGGGAGCTTGCCCTACAGTATAAGTAGGGTAAGCTTTACCACAGTGTATACAGGCAGTTACTTCAGAGTAGCTAAATAAATCCATTACCTACTTTACCTCATCGTAACTTGTTCATGTGGCTATACATTTAATAGAGTGGGGTTTTTTTTAGTAAATAATGAAGCTGTACAGCCCTTAGTATTGACACAATTAAAATTGGTACAAGAAATGCCAGTATGAACACTTTATATACCAATATAACTGTTCATTCAAGGTGTGATTGTTTGTTAACCAGAGGTACAGCAGGGCAGCTCCTTGTACTGGGTAGCCACAGCCATGTTTGTGCCCCACCGCCTGCCCAGAGGCAGCATCTGGGACTCCAGCCCTGGTCATCCCATTGCCCCCTCACTTATGCTACTGATGTTACAATCCCTGTTCCAAACTACTGTATTTACTCAAATATAAGATGACCCTGAATGCAAGATGATCCCCCCAATAATTAGATTCTATATATGGAAAAATGTATACATTTGTTATAATTGTCAAGGTATAGAATCTTATTATTGGTGGTTTGCCTTGAATTTGTACCTGTTCTACTGCTATGGTAGAGAAAATACATCTGGGGGCAGTCAGACGCCCCCCTTGCCCTCTGCCCCCCCTGAAGTTTTCCCCACCTGTGGCCCCTTCCTGCCTGTCTGTCGTACCCTGCTCTCCTTGAGCAGATGGAAATGAGGGGCAAATTTAAAAACACTAGTATCACGGCGGGGTCCGCCAGGAGGGCTGTGATCTCCTCGAGGTCCCTCGCTCCGTGTCAAAGCCGGCCCAAGACACCCTCTTATTCTCGCCCGCCACGTCTTGCTGGTACATATAAGGTTGGGAGGCTGCC
>NW_005842430.1:1321266-1333634 GCF_000455745.1 Alligator sinensis
AGCCAAACATAACCACAAGCCTCCTGGCTATAACTTAAACACATGCCCTCTGGCTATAACCACATTGCTCCATATGACAGTGGTACTTGCTACTAGGCTCCTCTCCGCATCCTCACTCCCAGAGCTCCTGCCTCCCTGGCTGCTGGCAGAGAACTGCCAGCCTGGCCTCAGCCCTGGACTTTATAAGGGCCAGGCCCTGCCTCCTACAGGCAGCTGGCTCTCCTTAGTTGCCCCGGCAAACCGCAGCTGTGCTCATTATGTTCTGCCATGGCTCTCTCCCCCTGGCAGTTTCTACTCCCTAGGAGCAGGCACTGAGGTGCCCTGCGACAACTAGCTTTGAAATAAGTATGCTTGTAGTAATTTATGTACAGGCCAATTATTATGGGTACCTATAGACTTAGATCATCCAAAGTTGATACATTTTACCATTTTTGAAGCTGCTACAAGATTTAGCACAGGTACTCCATAAATACACTTTTAAGCAGCACTTTGGCACTTACTTATGTGTAGTACAGACTATACATGATATTAGTCCAAAGCCAAAGGCTCATGATTGCCCATATAGTTCATTGGGCTGGGACCCAGCAAAGAGTCAACCACATTTTAAGCAATGGTGACACCATAGCTCAGCACTGATCAATATATATGCATACTCCAGATACCACCCCCTTCCCTCAACAAAGGATCCATATGCTGATTAAGGCCCTTCCCCCCCCCCCCCCCCCCCTTTCCCACTCATCATTACAAGGGGATATGTGTTCTGGGATCCTCCAAAAATTCATACTTGGATAAGGTGCAGAGCAACCTGGTCCAGCTCTACCACCTGGAGGCTGGTTCCACACTGATCATATGCAACAGGTTGAGAGAGGGGGTGACAAGGATTCTTGTTGAACTGTTTGGGGCCCTATTTGGTGATGTTTGCCAGACATTGAAGACTGCTGAATAAACAGGAATCATTGGAAATGGGGAAAAAAGGCACAGCTCAGCTGTGGGAGTGAAGAAGTAAAAATTTGTTCAATGTTGTGGCTCACCATGACTTGAAAAAAGGTGCTGAGGGGGGCTGTGCACAATGGGCACTACTATATATTTTATTTAGATGGGGTGCACTAACCTATCATTGTGGTAAATTCCCATCAGTATGTCTTGCCAATATGGACCATGTGTTTTATAGTCATGCTCAGTGTTGGCTGCATTTAATCAGCTTCATTGTTGGGTTTCATTACGGAGTACATGCTGCTTTTGGCACAAGTTTAATGATACATAATGGATTTAATGAGATTTCCTTGTATATGAATATAAGATGAGGAGATATTTTTCCCTTGCTGATTTGTGGGGGACGGTACCCCTCATCTCTTACATGTGACTAAATACAATAATATAATTAAAATGGTACAAAACTGGGTCTAGATAAGCCCTAATGGTTCTGTTCAGACTTAAATTTTGGATGTCTAAAGTTAGGAACTTAAATCTAAATTCAGGCCCAGAGTAGCAGGTTCTGTTTCAGAGCTGCCGAGTACAGAAAATGCCCCTGATAGTCTGTGGAGGGTATGGGTGTCCATCCCTTATCAAAACTAGGCTATTTAGTTATGTCTTATTTAAGTGCCTAAATATGGATTTAAGTGACTAACCCTAGGCATTGAATTTTTTTTTAAGTCTGGTTAAAAAAAATAGATTCAATGATAAACAGATTTAATGAGGTGAATAAAGGGAAATCTGAAGTCTCAAACTAGTATCTTGAGGTAGAACTGTTGTTGCTCTGAAAAAAGCAAAACAATAAAACAGCTTAGTTAGCTAGTTAGTAAAGTTGAACCTAAGCACAGGTGCTAGAAGGCTTGGAAAAGTCAGCAAGACATAAAAAACATAAAAGGAAGATCTTCAGAGAATCCTATCATAGATGGAAAGAAAGCTTTGGAGGTATATTGTGGATGACATGTATGAGTAGTATTTATTCTATAGACAACCTTGTTGATCTGAAAGAGGAAGATGAGAGAAAATTGGGGTGGAGAGGACAAATGTATATGATGGTCTGAAATGAGTCCAACTGTTCTTAGTGTTTGATTTATACCTTTATATACAATCCCTTTTTTATCTTTTTCAAAGCATCTTGGGTTTTGGAGGGTGGGGGTTTGCTTTTTCTCTCTCTCTTTTTTTTTTTTTGGCTTTTTTTTGGTGTGTTTTCCTGCTTTGGCTGAAAGGAGATAGAGACTGAGATGGCATTTTTTGGAAAAACTTTGAAGGACCTGAAAATTCTGTGAACAGAAGCCACTCAAAGTATATGTGCAGACTAACGGGAAATAATCATCCTGGGTTAATGTAAATAGTCACGTTATGAATGAGAACCATTATTAGGTAACTTAAGTAAAGAGATTCACATTTCTTGATTTATATGAAATCACTATGTTGTATTCATATAAATCAGATGGAGCCAATCAAGTGGAGAGCATTGCATAAGTCAGAGCCATACAGCTACGCATCAATGACTGTACATCATCTGTACCTTTCAGTGGCAGACAAAATTCAGTATGTGATTGACATACGTTGAGAGAGGAATAACCACAATTAGAACTTAGAAAAAGTTTATGTATACAGTATTCATTTCAAATACACAAATCAAAGAAGAGTAGTTCTTAATGCTCTTCAGAAATTGAACAGAAGAACTCACAGCCCATGCAAATACACGCATTTCTGCAAGATATGTAAAACACCTGCAATTATGAATGAATGGACTTGTTATTCCAATTTGTGCTTACTATGCTGAACGTGAAGTAAAAATAAATCTTGAGACACTTCTATCATTTCCACTTTCATCACGAATGTACATCTGGAATCCTCATGGCATCTTTTAAAATATCCAGCCATGTAAAATGATCTGCTTAACTAATATAGCTATTACCTTACATTACTGATGGTTCTCTCATGATTTAGTTGTTGTGGTCCATGTAATACTAGCTAGTGGAAACTGTCCCATGTCATGTGACAGGGCTATTAACCTTTTGTTAACTCTGAACCATGCAATCGGATGAAAACTAGAAAATGAACACACTCTGACTAGCGTTCCTGCATGCAAAAACTTTATTATAGCCCACCAAGCTAATTTGTCATGCCTTTAGTTTTAATGTAATCTTGAGAGAGAGACAGAGATGGAGCTGATAGTCTTTTACACTAAATACCATTGAACAAGTAGAGTGGTGGCTATATTTTAAAGATAAGCATTTTATACCTTTATTTTGAAATTCTGTTGGAACCAAATGAATGATCCCCAGATAGGTGGTTTATGTTGTTTTTGGGTGGTGGTGGGTTGGGGGGAGGGGTTTGCCCATTTCTGGTTCAAGATGTGTTTTCTTCCATTTGAATGGAAGTCGAAAGAAGTGTGCTTCCTTTTGGAGCTCTTCTCAAGAATGTAGAATTGAGCAGAATGTCTCAAGAACGTAAAACTGGTCAGGATGCTAGGTTGTTTCAAATTGAAACCTAAAAGAAAGATTAGTAGGTCATCTATAAACCAGATTTTGTTATTCAAGGTACAGCATGAATAAGTTGGATCTGTGGTAGGTCTACTTTGATTGCCTGGCAGAAAGAATTCTACTGTGGTGTTAATCTGCCCCTCCTTTTTTTTTTTCTATCGGTGTCTAATTTTCATATGGAAACGTAGCGATGATGAAAGAAGATTTTGCCCTGTTTGACTGGTATTATTGGATAGAGCTCACCAAAACAACAGAAGGCCCATCCCTCCATGGGGACAGAGCCTAGTCACCAACAAATTATGAAAAACTGAAAACAGAAATGGCGGTGCAGGTCAGAAGTGAAAATAGGGAATGCAGAGAGTTACTAAGCAGACAATACCACTGCTTCAAGACGAGTCAGTAGTTGGTGCACTGATCAACTCTGCCTGGATGTGTCAGTGGACAAGGGACTAGAAAAAGGCCTTATGGTCCCAGAGAATTCTCTGTCCTGCTTCCTACATTTAGACTAATGAAAGGCCATCTTGGCAAGTACCAGGGGGAAGTCACTGAAAAAGACAATTCATCCCCATCTATTGCAAAGAAGACTGGGAGTGGGGCAGTGTGTAGTTAGAATTAGAATAAAAGGAGCTGGAGGAGGGGTTGCAACCTGAAACACTGCAGGAAGGTTTGAGTAAGGCTCTCCCAGAAGGCTCTAACTAGCTCTGTGAATGGGGAAAAACATTTTATGATCATAGAGGAACCTCTGTGGAGCTTTCCTTTTTTGGGCTGGTGAATGCCCAGCTTGTGCAGTGCCAGAGGGAGGATGACAAGGACATCCTGCAACTTTGTAGAGCTATAAATAAAGGGCTGTTTAGAGGAACAGATGGTAGGAAAAAGTTCATGAGAAAGTAAGAATTTCCAGATTATTCCAGTAATGCGTATCCTCTAAGTTGGTGGTTCCCAAACTTTTTTTGCCATGACCCACTACTGGGAGCGGAGTGCAGCAGCAGTGGTGGTGGCAGCCTGGGGAGCTCCTGGCACGTCATGGCTCGTACTTTGTGTGCAGTGTTGCCAGCATTGCACCCCCAACCCTCATTTTGGTTGCAACCCGAGGTTGGGAACTACTGCTCTAAGTTAAGGGATAGGCTACCTCGATGGATAAAATGTTTTTTTAGTTTCCATATTCATTCAGTCCTTTTGTCGTCTTCATGAGATTTTCAGTAGGGGTGCAAGTTGTGATAACAATTTTTTTTAATGGTTTTGTAGAAGATTATCATAGGAAAGAGTACAAGCTGAAGATAAAAAGATTCCAGAAGAGTGTAGCAAATAATGGGTCAGAATTTTTCTCATCAAGGTTGGAGTTATGTATTATTTAATTTAAATCTAAACTCAATGTTGCAGAGTTTCAGCCTGCTCTAGTCTTTAGTGTTTGGGCCATATTTTGTACATGGAAGAACAGAAAATTAAGGTTTTGGGTTTGTCTGTCCACTGATTAGCTCTTATCAAATTCCAGAGTGGGAGGAATAGAAAAATGAAGAAAACTCAGCACCTTTATAATAATTAACCACCAGTTTGAGATACATCTTTATGAGGAAGGAATTCTTAGCTTTTTTTGCTAGATGCATCGTTTTATTTTGAGTCTAACAAGAGTGGGAGGACTTGGAGTTTTTCTAGTTCAGGTTGTGTCACTATTCATCAAGTGTTAGTTGAATAGGACTTTGCAGAATTCAGCTAATAAAAATGGAGACCATGTGCAAGTACTGCATAAATAAAGTACTTCTAAATTAACCTATTTCTTTCTGCATCAGTTTATAATGTATGTACTTCTAGTGTGTTATGCAGAAAGTTAGATTGTATTATTTCAGTCAATTCTGGAACACTGCAAGAGCAAGAAGGCACAGGCCATGTGAAGTATTGTTAATCATTTTATAAAGACACTTAACATCTCTGAAAACAATAAAGTAATATTGCACATGAATGTTATATTCTTTCATGTAATGTATTTTATATACTACACTTTCTCAAGAGTAAACCCTGTGATGTTATGCTGATGGGAGGGAAAATACTAAAGTACTGTATATCATGTTAACTCTTATTGTTTAGTCTGAGTGGGGTGAATGCTTTCTTGACTGACATAACTGGAAGGGACAATGAGATGAAGAAATAGGTTATGGAGGTCTGGCTGGAGGACATTATCTTTTTCCTATAAGTGATTTAGTTGTGTACTCCTTAAGACAGAAAATCTTTACTGGATCAGTTCTTTTCCAGGGCATACAATTAACACTCATATGCAAAAATGATGAAACTGGCATTACCTGATTGTCTAATTAAACAAAAGCTTACTACTATTAATTGTTGCTTGTCAAGTGGTAGAATGAGGGCACCAATAGCAGTCCGTCCTGTGCTAGGCATCATGTAAAATCAGCTACCTGAAGGGTGGTTCCAAAGAGCATGGAGCTGGACTGTTCTCAGTGGTGGCAGATGACAGAACAAGGAGCAATAGTTTCAAGTTGCAGCAAGGGAAGTTTAGGTTAGATACTAGGAAAAACTTTCTCACAAAAGTAGGAAAATGTTGTGAATTACTCTGCCACCAAAAAATTACAGCTGACCAGAAAAATCAGGTGAGTAGAGAACTATAATCAGTGGCTAAGGGGGGTGGGTAGTACACAGTGTGAAGTTTGTGGGTAATCCTTAGAGGGAAAAACATTCACACAAGCATGCATGTAATAACAGCAAATAACATAAAAATAAATAAAAATTTCAAATCTGTTCATGAGCAGGTGAAATATAGACACATTTCCATCACCAGAATCTCATTAGTTTTTATCTTCATTTACACACATGAAATATCCCATTCCTAGCTTTCCATGGACTTGTATCAACCTAGAGACATTGTCTAGGTATTCTGTCCAAACTCTGGCAGAGAAACCCTTGTTCTACTGAAGGAAATGGGATTTCTGCCACTTATTTAGGTGAGGCTTAAAATATTACCCTCGGGTTTTAGTTTAAAAGTCCAGTCAGTTGAGCAAGATTTAGTCTGTCCCAGATTTCTCTTATTCCTTATGGCATCACCTAGGCAATCCGAGCACCAAAACACTCATATATGTCCAGTTTCCACCTCCAAACTACAATCCAAAATAAAAGAACTTGTGATGCAGTGTGAACAGTTGTAATGGATGCTCATTTTACACTCATTAAGGGAAGTGATTATCCCCCTCCATTCAGCACTGGTGAGGCCACATCTGGAGTGCTGTGTTCAGTTTTGCACCCCCCCCCCCCCCCCCCCCCAGAAAAGATGTGGACAAATTGCACTTTCGCGCTAGGAGGGTAGTAAAGCACTGGAACAGGTTACCCATAGAGGTTGTGGACTCTCCATCCTTGGAGGTTTTTAAGACCTGGCTAGACAAAGCCTTGGCTGGGATGATTTAGTTAGGGATGGTCTTACTTTAACCAGGAGGTTGGACTAGATGATCTCTTGAGGTCCCTTCCAACCCTAATGCTCTATAATTCTGTGAAACCTGAGCAAGAAAGACATTAGAAAGCTTGCAACTTGATTATAGAAGAGAAGGAAGGCCTGTGAGGGGAGGTAATATCCTTTATTGTACCAACTAATGTAGCTGGGAGAAATAAGAAGTAAGCTTGTAGGTTTCAAGTGTCCTTAATCAGATCTGAGAAACAAGCAGTCACACTCCAAGATAGTACAAGACAGAATAACTGCTTTCAGTTTAATTGTTACCATTTCATTATGAAGGCATACAAGTTGGTCTAATAAAAGATATCTCCTCATAAATCTTGTTTCTCTAATATTCATGGGCAATCACAATTTCAGCAGTGCTCCTCCAACCTGCGTACAGGACAAGGTACCAGTGCATGTAACAGGCAGACGGGGAATGCAAATTATCAGTGAGACAAAAGTGACCAGTGTGATGGGCAGTTGGTCGAACACAGCAGCTGTCTAATTGGCTAGCTTTTTGTAGGCAGCAGAGGCCTATTCATGGGTACTTCTTTCAGGCTTTTCCATCCATAAATTAAACCTCTCAATAGACTTATGGAGTAAGGAATTTTAAGATATACCCATTTTTCACTAGTAGAATATAAGAGGAGGTAAACAAATGGCTACCTTAGGGCAGAGAGTGAGTTTGTGACAAGCGTGAAAAGAATCAAATTTCCTGAGACAATCTTTCATTATAGTTACTAATTTTTTTCCACTTACTTTCACAAATGTATTTTGTACATAAAACTACATTGGCCTCTTTCTCATTGAAATCCTCAACCATTTATTTCCATGTAGTAATGACATCATATTTGGTTGTAATAACAACATGCTTAAGTTAAGCAAGCAAATTATCATTTCATGGGGGGAGGGGCAGATTTAGGTTTGTTTGTTGTTTTTTTTTTTTTTAAAAAGGGGTAATGAATGAATGGAGCCTTAAAATTTGAACATTTTGTCCCTTATAGCTGGATTATAGGTTTAAGCTGAGTGTTGTACAAGTATTGTTCTACCTGAAATACTACAGTCTTTAGCAAGCTGTGAGCCTGTTTAGGGATTTAAGTAAGCTATGCTGTTTTACTGAGATAAGTGTCTAGTTACCTTATCCTGATACGGTAGAGGTGGGCTCGGTGATCCAGGAAGAGATGACCTAGCCTGTGGGCTGAGTAAAAGGAGGAAGCAAGAGGTATAGGAAGTCTGAGGAAATCAAGTTCGACTGGGGTGAGTTTTTCCCCTTCATAATGTGTGGCTTGTTTCTGTCAGCATGTGGGCAAGGCACATACTCTCTAATGCAGAGCTTTCCAAACTGTGTGCCGCGACACATTAGTGTGTCGGCGGCAGTGTGTAGGTGTGTCGCGCGAAATGCAGAAAATTTTGCGGAAGGGCACCGCGGAGCTCCCTTACTCACGTCTGCTTCCCTTGGCCCCTCCCCCGGAACTGAATTACTGTGTCGTGAAATGATGCATGTCTAAAAAGTGTGTCACCAACATGAAAAGTTTGGAAAGCTCTGCTCTAATGTCTTGTGTTAGAATAGAAATGGGAGAGCAGCATCCCTTTGATCATAAGTCATTTATGCCTAGTACTGTATAGGCAGTATATTGTGGTGCTTCATTGCTCCAGCAAATTCATTAAAGGAAGGCAACTATCCATTATTACTTCTCTTAATTTCTGCACTAGAAATAGGAAGCTGTAGCATCAGAAACCAGAACATAAGTTAAGAAGCAGTGCAAGGACTGCAAGGCAGGCATTGGAAGGGTTGACTTCTGCAGTTTCTTCAGACACAGGAAAATGGTTTATCGGAGAAGGGGAAATAACAACGCTGGCTCATAGGCAGGAGGAACTGAGGACAAGTTTTGGTTTTGGTTCCTGGCAGGATTCTGCAACTTGGTCATCCATGGAGGGTCTTCAGTCTAACATAAGATGACAAAGAATTAAAAGTATTATAATTTATGGGTAGGAAGGCAGGATGGAAGGGTGCTGCAACCGCCAAATTCACATACCTCTACAAGGACCTAGTTTGAGGAATATGATTCTAATGGACCATAACCACTGAACTGATTGATTATTATTGAATAGCATATAATACACGAAGTTAGGCAGAGGACAGGGTGGCACCTTTTGGACTAACCCATTCAGAAATATATAAGCTTTTGTAAGCAACAGCCTACTTTGTCAGATGCTATGTGTATAATGTTGTAGAGGAAAACTGCACTTATCCTCCCACGTAAAGGGGAAGATATTTCCAAAGTGTTTGGTACTGGCCTGACTTCACTTGCATTGCAACTTCCTTCAATGTCAATGGAAGGACAATTGAGACAATGTTGTGTGCTTTTCAAAATTTCCTCCTGTTTGGGTTTTTTTGCAGAGAAAATAAAGACTCTCTCACTGTACCACTTAAATTGGCCATGTTTGAACCCAGGTCACTGAAGATTTTATTTTAATTTTGATTCCTGATAAAGGGCAAAGTAGAGCTTCAGGGAGCAGATCACATTAGACTTTGAGATGTGGCATTATTGCTAGTAACTTAAGGACATTTGTTACATATACTTTTCTTATATTTTCATACTATCTACTTCTCTTGCTAAAATGGAAGGTTGAGACAATGCTCTGTGTTAACACATGTAAGAATATAAATTGGAGCAGTTCTGTGAAATGTAGATATGAGATGGGTGGAGGTGTGATATAAGGAAACGCTGTATTGACTGCCCAAATATAAATATTGAGGAAGAAGAGTAGAAAATTATAATTTCATTTTATTTTCTACTTTATCTGTTTGATTATGACATGAGAATGGGATTAAGCTTGCATGAACTCAAAGGTACAGTACATCAGACTGTACATATTAGCAATGACTAATGGAAAGGAATCTCCAGAGTAAAGCACTGTCTGGAGGATTTTCACCCTTTAACAGACAAAAAAGATAATTAGGAAGGGTTTGGATGTGGAATAAGATGACATGTGGAGCAGTGGTCATGCATTGGGAAATTAAAGCTTTTTGAGACGTAAGTGTACCTGAAGTTCACATTTTAATGAGATTTTTTTTTTGACATTCAGCAAGCTATTCTCTCTCTTCAGTTTCTATAGATGAACTGTGATCAAACAAAAGTGAGATGAAGCTTGTCCTGAAGGAACAGTAGATCAAATTTGATTGCTCGTTCAGAAGAGCTCTTGAGTGATCTCAATGTACAGTGTTAAGTGTTTGCAAAAGCCTTTCTGATTTAGATAAGAGGTGCTTATTTAGGATAATATGCCTAATGAATGATGCAATAAACACACTGATATCATATGTAAATTTATCATAAACAGAGGAATAGTTACACTTACACTGATATTCTTATGATACACTAATGTTTAAACCTTAGTTTGTGCCTGTATAAAGAAGTGTGCATAAATTGGAAAAAAAGAAACTTGTTTACAGAGTTCTTGGAAGTATTTTCTGATTTGTAATTTTGCATTTGGATGAGATGACACTTTTAATGTATTTGTCACGTGAAGACTAATTTTCCCACAGTTGCTTTTGTCACATGTTTTAATCTTCCATTTTTATCCATTAAAGATAACACTGACATCAACAGAAATGGGATATTTCAATGTGCTAGATTTCAACAGAAAATACTCTTTCATGTTTTGTTCATTGAGGGCTTAGTCAGTTCTGTTTATCTTTATCCTGGGAACCTTTTTGTTGCTGCGAAGATGTAAATAGAGCATAAAGAGATGGATTGCTGTTTGACTGACCACATCATAGAATCACCATTAATTAGGGAAAAGAGGTGCTTCTTTATATTCCTGGAAAATGCAATTGTTTTAATGTAGGCACAAATCAGTTAACCTTCCCTAGGAAAAACACAATTTAATTTCCTATTCCCTTACCCCTCGGGCATTGTGCTGGAAATAAACTTGTCTTTCTAAAAACCAAACCAAACTAAGCCTACATTTTGCCTGTGTTGTATACATTTTACCTAGAGCAGGGCAACAAGGATGATTCATCATACTGAGGGTTTTCTATATGAGAGACTAAAGAGGTTAGGCCTAGTCAGGTTAGAAAAGTGGATCTTGGGAGGGGGTGGGGAGGGGGCATGATAAGGGTTTACAAAATACTAAACAGTGAAGAGAAAGTAAATAGGGATTTATTATTTACTCTCTCTCACAATACAAGAACTCAGGTTCATAAAATTAAACTGGTAGGTAATAATTTTAAAATTAACAAAAAGTTGTTTCTCACACAGCGTGTAACTAAAGTGTGGACCTTATTGCCATCAGATGGTATGGAAGCTGACAGTTTAATGAAATTCAAAAAGAGGTTGGACAGATTCTTGGGGCTAAGGTACATCAGTAGTTATTGAACTTGCGAGTTAGGGGTACGTCTGCTAAATTGAAACTTTCTGGACCTTCAATGCTGGAGTCTGCAAATAGACCTGTGGTCTGACCCAGTAAATGACAGTTCTTTTGTTCATATCCTTGGTGTATTTTGCTAGTTCTCAGCCATGAAAGATATTTCAATATATCTTGCCATGTTTGGTTGTGCTCATTATTATAATAGTCCTGTCTTGGGGACAGAACATCTTGGTTCAAGTTGCTGTTCCTCACACAGGTTAAATGGATATCTTTTTTTCCATTTTAGTTAGAACATCTATTGTGTTTGTAGGCAGATAAGCAACACTTGTGTATGTTTGTGACGTGCACGTGCACACACAAAAAGGTAAAGTGCAACTACCCAAAGAGTACTTATTTTCTACTCTGGTGTAGTTCATGTCAGCCACTGCCTTCCAATTGTAGTTCTTTACATGTGACTGAAGTCTTCTTGTCTAACTGGTGAATGTGCACTCAACTTCAAGAGGTTACAAAGGGTACATACAGCTGTTGCATTTAGATCAACCTAACTAGGTTTAAGTTGGTTTGAATATCCATCTTTGCAGGCAATCAGAGGAGTTAAATCGGCCAAAAAATGGCAGGCCCAATCTGTTAGTTCACCTGAAGAGATGAACTAATTTAGATCATGAATGGGTTAATCCAGTTTATTGAATGCCTGCACATGTTTGAAGCCCAGCCCCAGGGTTGGGAAAGCCTAGCTTCTCACCCCAGCCCTAGAGCTGTGCTCTTCCTAACATCCCCAACCCTGACTGGGCTGCTTTTACCTTCCCCTCCTCTTCTGCACCCCCAACAGCCTGCAAACTCTCTAGGGCCAACTCAGTCCTACCCCCCACCACCCCGGGTTCCCTGCCCAGCTCCTAGCACCAGTGAATGGCTGTATGTGCCAGTCCTGGTCACTTTAATGTAGACCAGGTGTGGCAAATGTCTATACATACCCTAAGGCTTCTGGGAAAGCTCTGTAATGGGTCCAGGTAACTTAACCCTCTTCACTGAACACAAGCAACTGACAGCCTGCTTATGACAAAAGTAGCTTCAGCCTGTATTGTATAAGATCCATTTCTCAGGAA
>NW_005842430.1:1333665-1340203 GCF_000455745.1 Alligator sinensis
GAGTGGAGGGTGGGGGGAAAGCCTGAAGATATATTTCTGGCATGTCAGGTTACATTGCAGCATGGCCAAGGGGATGATGGTAATATAAATAACAAAATGGCAGGGAGTTGTCTTAACTGAGGTTGTATTTTTCTTGAAGAGGCCAAACTCCTTTTTTTTATCCTTTCTTGGGCTAAGATACAAGCTAACATTTGTTGAACCCAAGACAGAAAAGAGAGAAAGCTAGCTTTAAATATTGAACCTTTGCTGAGAAATTGAAAAATGGGAGTGAAAAACCTGTGAGAATTAATAGTATGGAGTCTTGTGCTCCTCTCATTCTGTACCACAGAGGGGAACCAATTAGATGGGTGTTGCTGCCTGCAGGTGATAAGCAGCATGTTCCCTCATAGACCAGTAGTTACCATCATCCCCTCTATGGAAATAATGAGTTCTATTTAAAATGGTGGCAGAGGGAAAAGAAAAGATGGTTTTTCCTCTATTTTCTTTACCTTCTGTGCCAGACAATTTTTTGATTACATCATTTGCATGTGAGTGGTAGATGACATTCTTCAAGTGTATAAAACAAATTTTTGGTATAAAAAGGGTCATTGCATAAGAGCATACAGAACCCGCATAAAGTGAGGGAAACTGTACATCTCCTCCGTCATGGGAAACAGGCAGTCGGTCACTCCCAAATCATTGTCTTCTCTTCCCTGGGACACTGTGGAGATTTCTCAGTTGGTTCAAGAATCCATGTTGAGGGAGGATACAGGCAGTAAGTAGGGTGAAGAAAGAGTGGGGGTAGAGAGGTATTGGCATATTACCATAAAAATTCTTAATTAAAAATCATATACTATAAACCTCATCCCACAGGTTTTACTGTGGGAGAGGGCCATCAAACGTACAAGAAATGAATTGTGACATAAGAAATAGGTATTATTTCCTATGTGGTATGTTCCCTTTGTTATAATATGCAAGATGGCTACAAAAGCCAAATTTGCTTCAGCATACTTTCACTGGGAGCAGCACCCCTATATATGGGTGGGAGAACCATGGAAGTCTATTAAACTAGGTGGTTTGTGGAGGCTCGAGGATACCTTTGTCTAACCTGACATCTATGGGTGTTTCCTGTACTTCTTGCTATGGATCTTCATTCCCAGATTATTATACCTGGTCCCCTTCCCAGCTCATCTATAAACTTTCTATATGGTCAAAGTGTATTCTAATATTATAAAAGCCTAAGTCTGTCTGTCTGTCTGTCCATAATGCTTTATTCACACTCTGATTGGCTGATGGAAATAGCCAATCAGAGTGCTCCAAGTGTGGGGGAGCACCGCCATGATTCTGAAGCCATGCTGAGGACCAGATGGAGGGTGGGGGAGCTGAGGCCAGCAGCACTGGCCTTGGCTCCCCACCCCAGTCCATGCAAGAGGCAGAACAGCAGCAACATGGGGCATTAAGTGGTGGCAATCCATCCCAGCCCCCTCACCCCCACTTCCCGTCATTCTTGATGGACAGTTGGTGTGTGTGTGTATATCTATCTATCTATAACTCTCTCTCTCTCTCTCATATATATATGTGTGCGTGCGTGCGTGCACATGTGTGTGTGCGTGCGCGCGCACACACAGCAAACTAGATTGTTTCCAATTAAACTCTTGTCTCTCCTTGTATGGTCTTTTAAAGAAGCAAAAGACCAATATGTGGGTTACTAGTTGGACAGAAGTTCCTGCTTGCAAGCGATTAACACCCCAAACCACAGGCATTAATGGTAAAATTAAGGGTATGTTAACATTTCTGGAATTAGAACATGCTGAATCCTGAGGCAGAACCTGTGTCATGTCTCCAAGTGACTTATGATTTAGAGTCAAGAAGGACTTGGGAGAAAGTAATTTAGTCAGAATGTTGTTTGAAAAATCAAACTTTTGACTCCTGTTGTCATTGGACTGAAAATGGGGTACATTTCTAAAGAACTACTAAAGAACTCTACTGTACTTAAGAACATCAAAGAAAATAAACCTGAATCTGGCGCATGTTTTTAAAATATCTATGGTTAAGGGCTAACAACCTGTGGCAAAATAATTTGTATTTGAAACATGTCCAAACAATGGTTTAATACTCTGAACATTCAAAGAATAAGTTGTTGTTTTAATAGACATTGTGTTCAGTATCAGTGGCTGACAACTGTTGTTGCCCTGTGGAATTGTACTAAATCTTCCAAACAAGGCTTCCTTGCAATAAAGCTTCACTTGTAATCATTTTTTGGCAAGTACATCTTCATATTATTATTATGCTAACTGCTCACACTCATGTACAGCATGAGGTGCCAATGTTTTCAGTTCCAAACATTAAAGATGTGGTGATAGAGAAGGAGAACCCTTATTAATTCTGAGAGATTTGCTTAATTGGGACACAATGTGAAGATTCTCAACAATAATAACAGATGATGGGGAAATAAATAGGCACGGCAGGAGAGAGACGGTTTCTAGTGTGAGTTTCCCTTTGCCTTCTTTTAATTGCATAACATACTGTGGGAAGTATCTGGAGTATGCATTTTCTAGTTAATTTTTCTTGACTGCATCCATCAAACTAGTGCTCCTGGACATTTTAATGTCTGATAATACTCTATTTGCATATGACTACACATCTATAGCTGTCATTAGAACCAATTTACACACATGATTTGCTTCCTGAAGTGTCAACGTCTGAATTTTATCTAGAGACAGGAATAGGGTCAGGAAAGTTTAATTGATTGTATAATGCAATTGAAAAGGCTGGCAGGGATCTAGGGCAATTTTGGGACATCTGTCTTTGAGTCATCAAAAATAAAGCGCATAACAGCTGTGATAACAGCAGGTTTATGATTAGATATACAGCATTCAGCATAAGATTGAACAAGAACTGGGAAACAGAAGAAAGGTAAATAGGTCACTTGTGATAAAATCACTACAAGGTTTCTGGAAAAGCTGAATTTAAGCTTCCTATATTACCTGTATATGGTGTAAATTCAAAGTGGCTTGAAAGAGATTATTAAAATTTAAGTTTTCCAGGAGCACCTGATCTATACTCTTCAGATAATAGCATTTTGCTGCTTATGTAATCCAATAAATATTGTAACAAAATTTTTAGCCACATTGAACTGAATGCTTTTTGTAACATTGGCCGAGCAGTAGCTTAGCAGTACTTGAGTGAGTCAACTTGATATTAAGTCAATTTGTTTGCAGGCTAAAATTTTCATATTCACAGAAATAGATGCAGCACGCAAGAGAAGTGTTAAGTATTTTGATTTTATGTACTCTCTAGCCAGCTGTATAATTTGATAAAGGTAGGAGGTACAAATGGTATCTGCTTATACTAATTTAGATTGGAACTATTTTACACTGCTATTTACGTTATTTTATTTTCCATACAATTCACTTTAATGTCAGCTATGCGACTGTGCAGCTAGCTTCAGTCACCATGTGAAAAAAGGAGTGAAGAAAAGATTGTAACTCAAGCAATTTTCTTGTACTTCATTAAAAATCTTCAGAGCATAATTTTAATTTGCAAAATAGTAGTATGAAGTTAATGAAATTTCCAATACTTAAACCAGATGTTTGTTCATATACTTGTATAAAAAGTTGCAGTGATGCAAATTCACAGACAAAACTGATATAATCGTTAGAAAAACGTGCAATCCAGAACTGTTTATTTACCCACAAATGACTAGTTTGATGCTTTAGCAAGTCTACCTTCTTGTTAGACTCCTGTGATTGTAGGAAGAACATTTATGTTTATAATGAAACTTAGCAAGTGTTCCATGTAGCGTAAGGCAAGCAGAAGTTTTGGAATTTGTCTCTTACTTAAGAAAGATACCCAACGCACTGCTTGATTTAGAAGTTGGTTTTGGCAGAGACAAGCACCAAGTGCAGATAATCGTGTATTTGTAACAACTTGTTTTTCCACCTAGAAGAGTCGGCATGGTGAAGATCATGTCAAAAGTTAAGTACATCTGATAAATGATTATAAAAAATTTTTGTAGGCATTGTCAGATTTTGTTGAAGATCTTACAAGCAGTTCTAACAACATCCTTATTCTCCATAGGAAACATGCAAAAGATCCTGCTTTATTGATAGCAAAAAACCCTCATGATATTCGATCCCTTGCCCCAACCTGACTTCTTGCCCCTGGGACAGGGGGCTGGACCCGATGATTTTCAGAGGTCCCTTCCAGCCCTAATGTCTATGAAATCAATAACCTCCAAGGGCATTAAAAGAGCATATCACTACCAATAATTGAGAGTGGGTATCGCACAGTATTCTGGCAAAATGTAGTGAAAGACAAACTTGGCAAGTTTTGATTCCTCATTAATGTTGGTTGATTAGTTAATGACCCATCTAATACAGGTTTCCCTTGCTTTATGAGGGTTCTGTATGTGCGAATTTGCTCTTACGTTATGACCCTTTTTATATAAAAAATTCGTTATATGCAAGGTAAATTCACCCTTATGCGATTGGTGTGATGGAAGCCCTCAGTTGGCTTCTTTGTGCGGTGCATTGTGGGAGTGATGCACACCAAAAATATAGTCTCCTGTGTGCATCTGTGCTCCTCATTCATTGTCTGCAACATGTGTTTCTGTAGTTGCCATCCCCATTATGGTAACATTTACCACCACCCTGTGCTTGTGTGTACTGTTTGCTGTTGGTGAGTACCAAAACTGTCGTGTAGAAGTGGTAGAAATGGGTCTAGGGGTCAGTACAGTTGAGGTCTTGGAATATATCCTTACTTGTTACATTGTAAAGTGGGTTCTCTTTATGCAAATTTGAGTTACGTGCCATTTTCCAGGAACGCACGTAAAGCATAAAGTGAGGGAAACCTGTATCAGTCAACAGTTGTCCTCTGGCTCAAATTCCAATCCTCTTTAGGATTGCTTTGTTCTGCACTCATGTCTCAGCTACTGAAGATTGGGTCACTGGCCAGTCTTTCTGAAATGAAAATGAAAATATATGTGGTGAAAAAACAGAGGAAAGAAATGGAACATGCTCATAAATGGTATAAACATTTTGTACAGATGACATAAGGCAGGGCCATGCTAACTTCAGCATTTTACATCCCTAATTGTTGAATAGATCAGCAATGACCACATAATGTTATACTTGATCCAGGATCCGATTACTAACGAGGGTTAAAAATCTGGGGAAAAAAGACCCTGTCCAACCATCAGCTTAAACACCAGCCTGGATCTGTGAAGCAGCATTAATAAGGCTTAAATGAAATAATGTCCCCAGTTCTTATGAATACAAGTGTCTGCGTTGTAAACTGCATTGGTATAACTATAGTTGTACGCTCATTCTGGTCCAGTTGTGCTTATAAATTACCCAAGATAGATAACCTGTTAGTACTTGAGACTCATCCAGCCTTTGCTGAGGTGTAGTAGAGTCCATGCAAAGCCTTAGTGGGTCTAGCACAATTTTGCTAGCTTCCATTCTTTTATATGTGAGAACTTCTCTGCTGTTAGAGTCAGGGAATCCCTGGAACATGAGACATTGACAGCAGCTGGCCCAATAGAGATTGCCAGACCTGCTGTGACCCTGCTGTGGACCTGTCATGATGCCAAAAAAGGCAGAGAAAAGGAGGCTTTTGAAGATTAAAGAAGAGGCAATTTGGGGTTGGGAAAACGCACATGAATTTAAAGAGGGATTAAAGCAGATGAATGCAAGGCAGGGGGACTGGTCAGAGAGGGAATGGGAATGGGTCAATAGAATTTAGAGAAAGAATGTGACTCCACAGGTAAGGCCTGCACAAGCAGTAGAAAGATCTTCCTCTGCAAGGAGAGGAGGAACCTTCTGACATTTCTTGGAGGCTTGAAACAGTCTTATCCATTCCTCCCAAGAAAGAAACAATAGCTCCAGTTCCCAAACCGCATGCATATCTCAAGATGTGCAGGCTAGGGCCATCCATGCTGATTTCTTAACACTTTGTGTTGGCTCCAAGTCTCTTGTGGCTCTTCACTTGCTCTTTGGTAGCCTGGCTTCTACTGAATCTTGCACTAATGGCTGCTTCCAGACCCAAAGAAATGGGATAACTTTGTGAAGAGAGAACCATCAAAGAGGTGCCACAGCAAATGTCTTCATTATCTTTTGACTGAATTCTTACTGGGTCCAACAGGAATAATATGCTCTCTCTGACCTTCCTCAAATGAAAAGTCCTGTTTGTGAACACATGCATTATGCCAATTTCCAAAATATACACATGCCATGCCTGTGTATAACAAACATTTAAGTTATATATTGTGTTTTTTTGTGTATTTTTTTTGTTGTATTTTATGTGGGCAAGATGGCCCATGTGTTTTGGCAAGATGGCCCCTGTGTTTAGGCCATGTGCTCAGCAACTATGGCAAGCTGGGGACTTTATCTGGGGAAAATATGTAAAACCCTCAAGCTTCATTGGCCAGGGGAAGCAGAGAATTCTTCAGGCCAATTGGTTGGGAGAGGAACTGGAGTGTGGTGCTTCCTGATTGGATAAGACCAGGGTGATGCCATGCAAAGGGATATAAAATCATAGAAAAATAGGGTTGGAAGGG
>NW_005842431.1:0-1510 GCF_000455745.1 Alligator sinensis
ACTTCATGAGCCTGTCAAGGTCAGCCTGGATTGGCCCCCTGTCCTCAGGTGTGGATGCTTTGCCCCAAAGTTTGGTATCATTGGCGAACTTGGCCAGTCTGCTTCTGACTCCAATGTCCGCACTGTTAATGAAGAGGTTGAACAATAGATGTCCAAGGACAGAGCCTTGAGGGACCCCGCTGATCACAGGGCACCACGATGATTGACTTCCATCAACCACCATCCTCTGGGTCTGACCATGGAGCCAATTCCCCAGCCAGCAGATTGTGGTGGACCCGAGGCCGCAGTTGGCCAGTTTTGCCAAGAGGTGTTCGTGGGATACCAGATCGAAGGCTTATTTAAAGTCAAGATATATGACATCAATCCCTTCCCCCTTGTCCAGGTGATAGGTCACCTCGTGGTAAAAGGAAATGAGATTGGTCAAGCATGACCTACCCGCAACAAACCCGTGCTGGCTATCCCTCAGGATGTTGCCATCGGCCAGTCCATTAAGAACGGTCTCTTTGGTAATCTTTTCTGAGACCTTCCCCAGGATAGAGGTCAGGCTGATGGGCCTGTAGTTTTCCGGATCCACTTGCCTTCCTTTCTTGAAGGTAGGCACCACATTGGCCTTCTTCCAATCATCGGGCACTACACCAGAGCACCAGGAGCTCTCGAAGATCCATGCCAGGGGATGAGCTATGATGCTGGCCAGCTCCTTGAGTACTCTGGGGTGTAAACTGTCAGTGCTGGCTGACTTGAAGGTGTTCAGCCTCTCAAGGTGTTCCTTCATGAGGTCAGCATTGATGGAGGGCAAGGAATCACCCTCCCCCAGGCATCCCTGTCCTGTAGTGGGCAGGGGCATCCCATGAGACCAAAGCAAAGTACCCATTTAGTACGTTGGCTTTTTCCTGGGCGTCAGTCATCAGTTATCCCTTCTGGTTTAGCAGGGGTCCAATGTTGCTCTTGCTTTTCCTCTGGCTCCCCACATATCTAAAAAAGGACTTTTTATTGTCCTTGATACTTGTAGCCAGTTGGAGTTCCAGCGCAGCCTTGGCTTTTCTGGTTCGTTCCCTGCAGGTCCAGACCAGTGCAGTATATTCCTCCTTGGAGGTGGATCCCATCTTCCATCCTTTGTAGGTTTTTCTTTTTAGGCACAGGAGGCTCGCTAGTTCCTTGTTGAGCCAAGGTGGCTGCTGTGCCCTTTTGCTGCCTTTCCTCCAAAACAGAATAGCCAGAATAGACAAATTCTCTGTTGCCTGGCCACTCTCTGTCACACTTCTTCTTCCCATGACTCCTTGAAAACCTCTCCCCAGCTCTCACAGATATTGTGCAGCATACAGGCCACCACTACAAAAGCCATGATATTTTCTTGCTCCATCTCGAGCTGGCACATAAACACCCTCCATCGTCCTTTCAGTTGGCCAAATGCACATTCCACAGCCATCCTGCAACTGCTTAGACAGTAGTTAAAAAACAGCTTCTGTGGGTTGATGACATTCCCTCCATAAGGCTTCGTGAGCCAGGGCTT
>NW_005842431.1:1538-7086 GCF_000455745.1 Alligator sinensis
TAATATACTTGGGGGAAGGCCGACACTGTGGAACACTGTCTCCTCCACGCCGGGTGCACAATGTCCTTTCTCCACGAGGCCAGGCAGAAGGGAGTTGCTGAACATACGTGCATCATGCGCGCTGCCAGCCCACCCGGTATAAATGTTCATGAACCAGCCCCACTGGTCCACCATAGCTTGCAGGATCATGGAGGCATATCCTTTCCTGTTTGTGAAATCCATCTCCCTCCCCGCAGGGCACAGCACTGGGATGTGAGTGCTGTCTAAAGCCCACATGCAGTTCGAGAGCCCCTTCTCATTAAAGCCATCTATGACTTGCTGCGGATTCGGCTGGCAGATAATTTTGTTTGCAGTGATCTCCTTAAGTAGCTGGTATACCTCACGAGTTGCCTACATGACCGTGCAGGCAGCCACGCCAAACTGGTTCACAATGTAGCGGAGGCTAGATGGGCTGGCCAGCTTCATGATGGCCATTGCAACCCTCTTGTCTGGAGGGATGGCCTGATGCATGTTAGTGTCCTGCCTTGTGATGTGGGGCCCCAGCATCGAGACAATATGAGATAAGGTCTCCCTCTTCATCCAGAACATCTAGTCGCTGCTCATCGTTCCAAGTCATCAGCACAATTTACTCCCACCAGTCCGAGCTGCTCTCGCAGGCACACACTGTGCAGATTCTGGTCCTCCTCTGGGTTTTCAACAGAGCCCGGTCAAATTCCAATTCCTCACTTTCCTCTGTAAATTCCAAGTCCTCTGGGTACACCTGTATGTTCCTCTTCTTATTGTCATTAATGCTCTTAAATCAGGAACACAACTTGCCAGTGAACACTGTAGCACAGTTCCTAGCCTTCTCAAGAATTGCAGCAGTAATCAGCAGGTAAACCGCATTTGCAGAAGCAGTACTGCCACCTCCTCCTGCTCACCCATGTCCTCCATATTCTCCATGTCAGAGGATTCTTCACTGCACTGTTCTCCATTGTCACATATTTCATCCTCGGCACCCTGGGGCATTGGGGCTTTTGCACGTCCTTTCATCCTGAGTTTAGCAGCTACTGATGTTGTGATGTAATCAAGCTTGCAAACAAAAAATGTTTTGCCTACTTCTCTCCTGGTAATGTAGGCTACTCAAAACTTCTGTCACTTTAGGTAAAACAGGCTGTGCTTCTGGAATAAAATTATTTTGCACAAGCAGGCAGGTAGGTATCAATTTTTGCAACATTCTGGGCCATTGAGCAGCCATCCCAAAGTACAATGGCCTTATTTACCCCAGCACCAGGTCTTTTTTATTGTTAAACTGGGTGCTTTATCACCTTTGCGTGTTTTGACACTTACAGGTAATGACTAGGGCTGTGCGAAGCTTTGGTCCCTGATTCCATTCGACAGAGATTCGGCCCGATTCGGAGGCTGAATCTCCGAATCCGAATTGAATCAGAGGATCCTTTAATCTCTCCAAATTGAATTGGAACCCTCTGAATCGATTCGGAGAGATTTGGCAATTTGGACATAGATTCAGCTTTAAATGTTTTTTCTACATACCTTGAGGTACCAGATGGCTCGTGAATGCTGCGATGCTGGGGCACATGATGCATCCCACAGGAGCACAGGGGGCTCCCTAGCATGCTTGGAAGCAGACCTGGAAGTGGACCAGAAGCACTTCCGGTCCACTTCCATGGCTACCAGGGAGTACCCCCCCACCCCGGCTCCCAGCGCACTCCCCAGTGGACCCAGCAGTGGACCAGAAGTACTTCCAGTCCACTTCCGGGTTTGCCGCCAAGCACGTGGAGGGCACCCCGAATTCCTGTGGGATGTTTCATCTGCCCCAGCATCACAGTGTTCACAAGCCATGCTGGTACCTTGAGGTATATAGATAAAACATTTAAAGCAGTGTCTGTCCGAATCGCTGATTCTCCAAATCGGCATTGAACCTTCAGATTCAGATTCGGGTGAATCGAATCAGGGACAGTGATCTGAATCAACAAATCGAATCACTGTCCCTGATTTGGGCTGAATCCAAATCCAAATCAAATACGGCCCACTTCAAACACCTCTAGTAATAGCTTTACAATCCTTGGAGTTTTCCTAGACCCTCATGTAAGCACAGGCTAAGTATAAAGGCATCCCCTGCCCCAAATTTGCCAGCCCCCTTTCACAAATCTCTTGTACTGTTGACCACGAACTGCTTTGCCATGTCTTAGAAAGCCAAGGCCAGCAGTATGGAGCCAACTGCCCAGAAGACTGATACCTCCAATGCCTGTGGACCCAACTGGACCTGGGAAGAACTGGAGGACTTAATCAACGTTTGGTTGGAGCAAAGGATCATAGACAGGCTGGAAAGTAGGAGGAATAAGCCTATTTATGTCAAGATCCCAAAAGGCATGCAGGCGCGAGGGCACAGTCATGACTAGACCCAGGTTCGATGCAAGATCAAATCCCTGAGATCAGCGTTTTACAGAGCCAAAGATGCAAACTCTCATTCTGGGGCAGGTCGCACAATTACTCCCTTCTATGACAAGCTGTCCATCATTCTCTCCAAGGACACAGGCAACAACCGAGGTATGGAGACTTTCAGCACTGGGGTTGGGCAAGAGGAGGAAGAGGAGGAGAAGGAGGCAGCAGCCCCTCCTGAGGGTGAAACCAGGAACAGCATGTCTCAGCTGTACGGAGACCACTCCCTGCTCCCTGATGACCATAAGTGGCAGGAAGAACCGTCGGTCACCATATACTTAGTGCCACGTAGCCCCGTTCCATGGACTAGCACAGATAATGAAGTAGAGGAGGTGGAGGGTCAGGAAGAAACCCATGCAGCCGATATATCATCTACTGTTACCGAGACCCAAGAACATGCTGGACCTGGTAAGTCTCTTGTAAAGTTCCTCTTGCCACCGCCAGCCAACTCCCGGGTTCATGCTGGTTGGATTTGGGGGGTCAGAGGGGAAGGGGAGAAATTCATGTGTTGCTGTAGGTGGGTCGCCATGTTCTTTCTGTGGTGGTGCGTGATGGGTTCGATAGCTCGTAATGTAACAGACGTCAAACTAATTATTTGCTTTAATTAAATTTTTGCAGCTAGCATGGGCAGTGGCATCCATGGACCTGTTTCTGAAGTGAATACCTGTAACTTTTGGGCAGTACGAGTAGTGCTCCACTGTTGCCGGGTCTGTTTCCGTGCCTGCCGGCATTTTGTGCACTGCATGGTAGGGGTACTTTCCTCCTGTTGTGGGGAAGGCAACCATTGCTTTTTTCTTTGTTTTCAGCCACCATGACCCATGGCTGCCCAGAAGGGTGCCATGCTTACACTACAACAGAGTGCTGCAAAGATTTTCACAGCAAGCATAGATGGTCCTGTGAAACCTTGCTTGAGATTTTGGTGGACTCCTTAATACCCAGAGTGGAACACACAGATGCCTGGCGGGACAAACTCCGTGACTTGCTGCATAAGGATGATGCCATCCTCAAGGAAGTGCGAGACACCATACGGAACTTCAAAGTCATGGTCGATGAGTCCTGTATTGAATTACAGAGGTCACAGGACACTTTCAATTATGCCTTTTGGAGTGTACAGAAGTACTTCTTAAATAAATGGGTACCACACCCAAAAGGGAAAAGTCGGTCAGCTCATCTTGCCTCTGTGCAAGACAAGTGGAGAATTACACCCAAGCCTGTTCCCCATCGCTCAGTGGGGTCACAGGAGGGCTATATGACTGCTAGAATGGCCAGGAAGGCGCCACTGGGTTTCAGAGAGATGGGGGCAGTTCAGGGTCATGGTGGAGTCTAGGCAAAGCAGCACAAGTAACTAGTGTCTTGCAAACAATAAAACCTCATGGTTTCCTGTCTTCCTGTGTCTGCCTCCATATCCACCCTTATACTGCTTGGTTGCAAAGGTGGATTTCATTCATTGTTTGGGTTCATTTCTCTGTTCATTTTTCCTGCCACTTGCTTCATGGTGCTGGGGGGGAAAGGCTGGCAATCTCTCTTGCACAGGCACACAGGGGGGCTCCAGAGGTAAACAGGGGCACTGCCTGGGTTGCAACACCAGCATTTTGCAAAGGCAGCACCCACTCTGCAAAGTCACTTTTGAGGCCATACCTACTTACTGCTTCTGATTTCACCACCCTTAGTTGGGAGAAGGGCAGTGGTGTGTCACCCCCCAACAGCCTGGCTTGCTTTTTTACAAGGCACCAGCCACTTTGTAAAGTTGCCCACAAGGGCTCATGCCTTCCCAGGCTCTTTGGCTCACCCTTCACAACTCTTGCATTTTTCCTAGACGGAAACTTTGAAAATGCGCTTTTTCAAGATTCTTTTCACACTCTTTTCCAGCCAGGTGCCAGGCACTGTCTTCTTCATTGTGGAACACCCAAGTGAGGCCGAGGGTGGGGGCCGCATGGGGTTTAAGACCTGCTTTGCTTGCACACAAACCCAGGGACTTTGCAAACTTTTCCACTTTCATTTCACGCTCTTTTCCACTCTGGCGCCAGTGTCTTGTTCTTTTTCCACACCAAAACAAGGCTGCTAGTTGCCCCACTCAAGCACTATAAATTGGGGAGCAGAGGCCAGGGTGCATGTTCACTGTATTGCAGAGGGAGGTTTGAGGCAGGTGAGGGACTACAGCACAGCGGGGACAGAGAAGGACTCATCCCAGTCACAAGACTTGCCCCTGGAGAGCACAGCAATGCGAATCCAGGGTTCGAGAAGACTGCAGGCTGATCAAGTGGGATGCAATGAAGCTTCGAGTGCTATTTGATCCCTGCACCTCTGCAACGTGCAACTCGAAAGAGGACATAGCTTCAGAGTAGCTAGGGTCAGGAAGGACCTGAACAGATCCCCCCCCCCCCTGCCACAGACAGGAATGAATGCTGGGTTCACAAGACCACAGACATGTGTTCATCTAACCTCTTTTTGAATTTACCCAAGGTAGGGGCAAAGACTACTTCCCTAGAAAGTTGGTTCCAGATTCTGGCCACCCTAACTGTAAAATATTGCCTCCTGATCTCTAACCTAAACCTATTCTCCATCAGCGTATTACCATTGTTCCTCGTTACCCCAAGTGGTGCTGGGGAGAAAAGGGCTCTTCCTATTTGCTGATGATATCCCCTGATGAGCTTGTAGGCAGCCACCAGGCCCCCCCTCAGCCTCCTCTTGCTGAGGCTGAACAGGTTCAGATCCCTCACTCTCTCCTCGTAGGGCCTGTCCTGTTGCCCTCTCACCAAATGGGTGGCCCTCCTCTGAACCCTCTCAAGGCTGGCCACATCCCTTTTAAAGTGCGGCGCCCGGTACTGGACGCAGTACTCCAATTGCGGCTTGACCAAAGTCGCAGAGGGGGAGTATCACCTCTCTGGACTGGCTTGAGATGCATCTTTGGATGCATGACAAGGTATGGCTGGCCTTGCTGGCTGCGGTCTGGCATTGGCAGCTCATGTTCATCTTGGAGTCAATGACTCCGAGATCCCTTTCCGCCTCTATGCTTTCAAGACGGGAACTCCCCAGCCTGTGTGTGTGCTGTGGATTCCTTCTCCCAAGGTGCAGCACCCTGCATTTGTCTACGTTGAACCCCATC
>NW_005842431.1:7851-10791 GCF_000455745.1 Alligator sinensis
CCTCTGGTAGGTGGGATATCCCGGTCCCTGTTCAAGAAAACAGAGGCAAAGAAACTGTTAAAAATATCAGCTTTCTCATCTGGCGTAGCCACAAGGTTACCATTTGAGTCTTACAGGGGCCCTACATTGCCTGGTGCCCTCTTCTTGCTCCCAATGTACTTGAAAAAGGACTTTTTGTTGTCCTTAATCCTGGACACTAGCCTGAGTTCCATCTCTGCCTTGGCCTTCTTAATAGCCCTCCTATACTCATGGGCCAAGGAGTACTCCTCCTTAGTTATAGTACCTCCCTTCCACTGGTTGTACACCACCCTTGAATGCCTTTGCTGAGTCATGGGGGTTTCTGAGCACTCTTACCCCTTGCATAGCGATGTGCTATATGCCACCTTTGGTAAGTGACACCTAACACTTGTCTGTGCCCTGAGGGTGGCAGGGTCATCCCCAGGGGGCACAAATACAAGTGACCGCCCCAGGCACAGTGCTTTGGGGGCCCTGCAGACAGGTGGAGCGGACAGGGCAACTCCTCAGTGTCGCTGCCGGCCTCGCATTCGAACATTCACCAACTCCCCTCTCCTGCTGCCGCCTCGGCATGCGGGATCGGCTCTATGCGGGGGGGCTTAATTTGCCCAAGGCCCTGCACCAGCAGCATACCATGGGTCTCTGGGGGCCAGGGGAGAAGCCCCGGGTGCTGCCACCCTTGCTCCTGCAAGCCACTTTCTGCAGCAGTTTTGGCAGCGGGGGGGAGGGGGAGGCAAGCAGCATGGAGTTGTGGCACCCCCTTCACACCTGCCAATGGCATCCCCTTCGTGTCCATGCCAGGGCAGCCACACCACCTGCCGCCATCGGTACACCACTGCCCTGCACCCTGATAGGGTCATCTCTATGGGTGCGGGGGATGCATTGTTTAATTCAAATTACTGTAAACGGGGCTGGTGGAATTTTATGGGCATGAAGAAAGATATGTGAGGTGCACAAGAGGTACCAATACAAATTCCAATGCTCTTTCTATCCTCCCTCCCTCTGGTTTTTAGATCCCCTTCCACTGCTAGCTGCAGGCTGATTGATCCCTGTTGGTATGACAAGAGGCAGAAAGAAATGAAGAAAGAGAAGATGAAGAGGATGACAACACTTCCTTCAGGATTCTTTCAACAACTGAACTATTATGCATTATAATTACAGTTGATTTTCATCCTGACTTGAATAGACTTATAATATAATAACCAGTAATACTAGTAATAGGAGTCAATAATACTATTAATTCCAACAGTAATATATTAATAAGAGTTTGTAGTAATAGTAATATTAATGATAATTTATTAATGGTCAATAACAATTGTAATGGTTCAATTCCTTATCACATTTCAAAGCAGGTAGATCTGCCTTGTCTACCCTGCACACGTCACACACATCCTGGGCCTCCACCATATATATATAGCCAGTATATGATATAGACTTTTGTTATATAGACTTATAGTTTGACTCCTTATGATGAAAAAGCAGATAGTGAGCATAAGGGAGGACATTATGCGCCCTCCCTGCCGCTTTCCCCATGTCGGGGAAGAAATGCTGACCTCCTAGTTCAAGCTAGGTCCCTCTGTTCCCGTGGAGAAGAGATATATACCCTTCTACTTTACATACTACCCTTACTGAGCTTGTATTACTTCCTCCTCTTGGCTGCTGGCCACAAGTACTGCTGAGGCTTCTCTTCTGTGTACTACTTGAATTGTGGAGACTTTCTTCGCAGGCTTTGGCCCAACCATCAGCTTGAGTATGGTAAGAGTTGCACAAGTTCTGCCAATCCATTTCATATTATTCTAGCCTCCTCCTGGTTGCTGGCCCTTTTTGCTAATGAGCGTATTATGGACTTGTAATTAGAGGAGTGTTGCTGGCCTCAAATGCAGAGACTTTCTTCTTGGTTGCTGTTCAAGACCTCTAGCAAATTCCCTCCCCGGGTCCGGGTAATAGGCCCAGGCCTGCGACTCTTCGCCCCACTTGCCCACCTCTGCCTTACATCTCTCCATTGCACCCTTGTAACTTTCTGGTGAGCAATCTGCAGGGGGGGAGCGGGTTGCAGGCAGCTGGGGCACAGGTCTGCAAACCCAGTTCTGAAAGGTGCTGCATGCAGGATTTTGTAAAAAAAAATTACATTGCAAAGAAAGCATTGAAATGAAAATAATTTTTGCATCGCATCTCCCATAACAGTACATCCTGCAAAGAAAAAAACTCAGAAAAAAAAGAAGCTGTTTTGGAGTTGTGGCAGCAGGCCTTAACCCCAACCCCCCACCCCTTTCAATGACCATGCATATGAAATGCATTATAATGCATTAAAGACTTACTAAAGTCTTTAAAGTCTTGCTAAAGGCCCTGGGAGATCCATGCATGAAGAAGTTTTACAGATTGCCTGCTTGCCGCTGGGGGTGGCTGAGTTTGTTTAGTCTTTTTTCTTATAAGAAATGCTGGCTGCACTGCACCTTTTCTAGCACTTAACAATCATTCGACCTCCCTCCGATAACAGTCCACCCTGCAACTCTTTCCAGTAATGCCATGACTGGATAAAACACCCCCAAGCACAGCATCCCAACGCTGAGGCAGATGTGGTCTCCAAAAAACAACCAATCAACCAACCAACATTTTACAAAATGTAAAAACATTTTAAAAACCTGCAAATCTGAAGATATTTCACTCTACTCTCCTCTTCACTATCTTCATTCATTACTGAGCTGGATGTCACCCAAGCTGAGTTCTGCTCACAAGTTTTCTGCAAGGAGGGGGAAAAAAAAGAAAGAAGAGGAAGAGGAGTGGCGTGTGGAGCAGTCGAAAAACCGGACTTTTGCTCCTTCCCGCCACACACACAGACACAGGACATATTATCTAAATATCACCCGGGAAGCTGCGTATCCCCCACCGCCCCCCGGCTTGTCTTAGCAACCAGAATGACGCTCT
>NW_005842431.1:10822-65217 GCF_000455745.1 Alligator sinensis
CAATGTAGTTCTTTGTGTGAAATTTTCTGAGAGATTAAAAAAACTGAAGAAACCCAGAAATGTCACTTTGTGGTATCATTTTGGCACTCATATGGTTCCCAGCAGAGCTGGAACAATCGGACCCTCCATTCTGACCCTTCTGATTGCTCCACATGACAAAACCTTCAGTGCCCATTGACCCATCTGCCCTCCTTCTAACCTGCCCTGCCCTGCCCCAATCCTATCTCCTCCCTCTCACAGCTGCATGTCCCATTCTCCTTCTGTGCTTAGTCTTAATACCTACACCTCAGACTTTTCATCCCAGTTTCCTTGAACAGCCAATGCTAATCTCTTGCTCAGGCTTCAACATCTGAGGCCATCTCCTACACACTGCAAATCCCTACCCATTTCCAGTCCAAGTCTCTTTGTCCCGTAAATTCCAGCTTCTGCAAGTCCCAGTCAGTTTCTGCCTTCTGAACTACCCTCCAGTTCTGGATCACCAGGCTCCTTTTCCCACTTTTTCCTTTCCGTGTCTCTAGTCAGACTTTTGACCCCTCTGCCTTTGAATCAGGTGGCTTCTTCCTCCCTGCTGCACGGTCCACAGTAAACAGGACTGTTCATAGCACAGGATAGGCTCTCTATTCCAGCCCAGGCAACCATTTCAGGGAGAGTCATGAAATGCAGCATGCTCTTTGGCTTTGAGCAGATGCTGCATGCACGATCTACTCGGCAAGTTTAAGGAACTGGACATGCTCCCAAAGGTTCAGGGAAGTCTCTACTGGACGCATTCCTCTGTAATTTTTCAGAATGTTTATAAATCAGCCAAACAAGGCAGATTTTCACCAGTGTCAAAAAGTACATCTCTAACAGAAAGGCCAACCTTGTGACAAATTTTAACTCTCTAGAGCCTCTCAAAGAAAAAGATGCACCATTTTTTTAAACATTCTAAACAATGTATTTTTCTCTTATTCTCAGAACAGGTAAGTTGTTTCGGCTGAATTAAAAAAAATAGCCTGAGACACAACAAGGATGGAAAATTTTAGGCCAAAAGGTTTAAGTTCAGCAAAACAATTAAAAAGTATTATAATGGAAGTGTAAGACAACCTTACAAATAGATGGTACTGCTAGACTCACCTATAATAACCTAGATTAATATTCAAAACTCTCAAATAATACTTCTTGCTTATTAGACACACACACACACACACGTGTGCATTCGGGAGAAAAAATCAGTCAAAAATTTCAGCCTTTCCTGTCTTTATCAGGGTTTTAAAAATCCATGCAAAAGCTTTACATAACTGCAGGCAAGTTTCTTTGAGTAGATGTGATAACTTTTATTAGACCGAGTAGTTGGAAAAAAGTTCTTGGCAAGCTTTAAGGTCCAATCACCCTTCTTCAGGCATAGGGAGTTTCTGCTGGTTACATAACTGCAAATTCTCTACATTCTAAAAAAAAGTACCATTTTCTCATCCACTCAGGGATAATATCAGTGGCTGGGAACAGCTGAGCAGAAAAAAGGAAATGATAATAAAAATCTATGTCCAAAAAAATAAAATCATTAGAAAAACACTTAGACACAGAAAATCATGGAAAACAAAGAAAAACATAGGAAAACGCATAACTACCAAGGCCAGTATGCCCTGGGCAGCAGTGGTAGCAGTAGTGAAACTGGAGAGGCACCCAGGGCAGCAGCCCCCAGCACTGCCTTTGTGGCAGGGTGCAAACACAGCTGCTGGTGCAGCACTGGCTGACTACATGGCAGCAGGTGCAACCCCCCATGAATCATGGCTGCCCAGGGCACAGAACAGCCTGTCTACACCTCTGAGTGGCAACAAAGACTAGGCTGGCTGCAATAATGGATGCTGTTCTTGAGCCTCCTTGAAGTGGGTGCCTGGTCATCTTCCCCCCCCCCCCCCCCCCAACTCCCACTTATACTACTGGGAAAGTAGGTTCATGGGGACTGATTCTCACAAACACTTCTGCACTGAAAGCAGGGCAGGGTAACCTTTAGCAATTACCTGGTTCAAAGAGGCACAAGCTTTCACAGGTGACAACTTATTCCATTAAAAAAAAAAAGAGTGCATTTTAAGAGTCTCACCGATTTGGTGGGCCAGGGCCATTTACATGAATACTTTCATGGACACAAGTGTTTGCCTGTTGAGGGCAAGAGCATATGGAGAAAACTTGACAATCACATCTCAGCTCCCTATCCACAACCAGCAATGTCTAATTCCTGACTTAACAATGATTCTCAACCAGGTTGCTATTGCACCCTTGGGATACTGAGATCCTTTCAAGGGTGATGCAGTGTGCCACAGTGTTAGGCATGCAAACATGATTCACAAAATAAACCCAGATGCATGGTGCTCAAAGCATTCAGCCATTGCGGGGAAGGTAGACTTCCGGCCTGGGGGGGGAGGGGGGGGGGGGGGGGGGGGGGTCTTTTTGAGATCTTTGCAACAAAAGACTTGCTCTTCCATTTTTCCATGGTCAAAAATGAAACAAAAGCTAAGGGTTGGCATTTTCAAGGGTGCTTGGAGTCAACAGAGGTTGGGAACCAGTGTTTGAAGGTGTGTAACACTTGAATCCAATCTGCTCCCCTTGTTCAAAATACCAGCAACTTCCTGCCATTTCTAGGCAGATGCAAGTTCCTTCTCCTAAATCAAGATCTGGAAACAGAGCAACTTTGTTCTGCCAGAAGAAAGGAGCAGCATCTGGTACAGCGAGTTTGGGCTCATGGAAGTTTGTGCCAGATGTACGTCTACTCTGGCTAGTCCCGAACAGCGGTGCTCAAGCTTTGGGTTCCCAGGGGCCTGATGAGGCGTGTGGGGCCAGTCCACAAGCTGGATCAAGCCCTGCAGGCCAGACTTGGGCTTGTGGGGCTTCAGCTGCCCCCCTGGGCAAAGGCTGGGCCCTGGCACTGCCCCCTCCCTACCCTGAGCACTGGGCCGCCCCCACGGGCTGGGATTGAGCCGGCGCGCTGGGACCGGGCCTGACCCAGGAGGCAGGGCTGGGGCGGCCCCGGGGCAGGCACTCGGCAGCAGGGAACAGGTAGAGACCGCAGCAAGGGGCGGACGGGCCGGGGCCGGCCTGAGCCCGCGGGCCCGCCCAAGCGCGGGGCGGGCCACACGAACAGGTCAGAACGGGACCCCGCCGCGTGACGTCACGGGGCGCGTCATCGCGCGCCGCGCGGGGCTAAGGAAGCTTCCGCGCCTGCGCCGCCCTCCGCAGTTGCCGCGCGGGCGATGTGCGGGGCGGGGCCGGGGGACGGTGTTGCGTGGTGTTGTTTCCATGGCTGGGGCTGTTGCGTTGCTTAACACATTTAATCGTCTGGTCTGAGCTCTTCTGCAGCTCGGTGTATTGTTCTGTTTATAAGGTCCATTCTTGAAGGTTTAGCGGCGGGGGCTCTGCCCACGTTTAGAAACAAATTCTGGCAGCCTCCTCTCTGAACTCTTCCAGCCTCCACCTGCTGTGGGGCGGGGCTGTGCATCGGGGGTGTTCTCTTGGCTTTCCATGGGAAGCTCAACTTCTGGCCAAGCAACAGCTTTTGGAAAGCCTTGCAGCTTAAGCCTGCTCTGCTGGGTCAGAGACTGGCTGGGGAAGGTTAAAATCCAGCTGGAGCCAGGGTTGAGGGGCTGGACAGGACCGGCAGGCAAGGTGGTGCGGAAGGGGGTGGGAGAAGGTGGAGGACGCCTCGTTCTTGAGCTCCTCTTCTGTAGTATGGGAGCGTTCTCATCCTCTTGCCAGCCCAGAGTGCTTTGAAGATGCATATAATTAAACTATGAATTGTATGAACTGGATACTGTAGTGCAGGAGGCCACAGAAAAGCTTACGAGGAAATCCATGATTTTTATCCTCAGAGCAGGTTGTGACTAATGTACAATAAACAGGGCCTGGGGCGTGCATGGAGCAATGCCGGTGATACCAATGCTATTTGTTAAGGCAGAACCATCCCTCTGGTGCACTAAATGAGGGAGGGTTTTCCTGTACGGGAAGCAATATTCTCTGTCCAGACAGTAACTATGCAGACATACCGGAGGGCCAAATTGTGATTGTGTAGGCAACTATGTCTCAGATTTCCAAAATTTTGAGTGCTTTTGCACCCTTAATAATGTTTTTTGGTAGCATGTTGTTTTACCTTCGTTGTTCAGTGTATGACGCCAGGCTGTATTTACTGTACATTAGTCATCCTCTGCTCTGTAGGCATAACTCATTGACTCTGTCAGGAGCTTTTCTTTGGCATCCTTAAAACATAATCTTTCTGTGCAGTGTATGAATTCTTACCTGGCATCTCTAAAGAGTGGTAGGTGAAGGGACATCAGGATTCATGGAAAGACTTTGGTGATACTCAACATCACCTGCTTACCTGTCTCCTGCAAAAGAAGTAACAAACCCAAGTTTCATGTACAGTGAGTGGAAAGAGTTGGGTGTTGGAATGAGGTTCTCAACAGCCAGCCTGCTTAGTGAAGGGATGCTTAAGCTAGGCAGTGGGAAGTACTGAAGAAAACTTGTCTCTCTGGGTCTTTAGTACCTACTTGCTGCCTTGAGTTGCATATTTCTGTGAGATTTAGGATTCCCAGAGAAATCCCCTCCAGGGCTTTGGCACCTGAGCCATCACTTTGTGTGAGGATGACTGTCTCTCACTTAACATTTAAAAAGCAGTAAGCAATGGTAGTGATGTTGCAGTCCACCTTTTATGTAATAGCGTAGTGAAACTGGCACATGCCCAGAAAGAGGAAGACCTAGATTCAGTGCCCCTTCTCAACTTGAGAGGGTTCAAACTACAGCTCTTACCTCCTGTGGCAGTACTCTAACCACCTGCCTAGAGACTAAGCTGGCAAGGGGTCATCTTGCACTCTTCCTGCTGCAGCTGTGCCACTCTGTCGTTTGGCGTGTAAAATTCATGGGCCAAAGGAGACAGTTAACAAAAGAGAACAAGACTCTTCAGCCCAGTGGTAAGTGGGAGAATTCTGGGGTTGAATGCCTTCAGGCTAAGAAGACCTAATTTCCAGCTCTACAGATCTGAGCTTAGGGACACCCTGATCAATGCTGTGTCTACCAGGTTCTCATGAAGCAGGCTTTGCCAGACTGAAGATACCCAGCTTTGTCCTCAGTGCCAAGCAGAATGTCTTTGGAGATCTTGCAAGACTGGACTTGCTTTTCCTTCTCCCTCTTGTCACAGTTGAAGTGGCACAAGGTGTGCTGCTGCTTCTTGGCCCCGAGGAAGCAAACATCCCTGTGTGTCTGGATGCACCCTGTGTGGCTAGGCAAGCACATGAATGGGACCACAGCAAGAAAAAGCTGGGACACGTTTATGGAGCACTGAAAGAATTGTACTCCAGTGTTAAGGACACTGGGGTTCTGAAGGGAAGAAAACAGGCGCATGTTACCTGCCCAGCTTTAGACAGGCAGGGAGGAATTAGGAGGAAAAAGAACTGAGTGGAGAACAGAGTTTGCTCTCAGGGGCCTGGGCAGGGAGGAAATCTGCTCCTTTCTTGTACTTTCAATTTGCTTTTCTGTTTTTTTCCGTCTTATAATGCTCCCATCCTGGAGGGGGAGAGGTTGAATATTCCATTAGGGAGAACTTACAAAGCCCTTTCATTAAACTCCAGCACTGAGGCAGGAGCAAGCATGCTTGGACCTTCTCTGACAGGTATTGGGGAAAACCTGCCTTTGCATCTCTCAATCTTTAACCTCTGACACCATGAGGGGAAAGAATGTCCCAAAATGAACATGAGATCCAAAGAGCCTGAACTTTGGAGAAACTGAATCTGGACCAGACCTCAGAGCCCAGACCTGTGAGCTAGAAGCAGAGACTGTCTTACCCCTGAACATTTAATTCTGTCTTTTAAATTCTGGTCCTGCTATTTAAATGTTGAAAATTGGGTATAAACAAAAGACTTTGGAGCCCTTGGTCCTGAAAAGTGTCACAACCCAAAGGGTGTGATTTTTGTTTGTGTGCGCTTCGGCACTGCTAAATTGTCCCCGCTAAATTGCAGCTTCCTTGCACGGTGGAGTTTTCTGCTGCAAAAGAGAACCCCGGTGCAAGGGAGAATTTCCCGCCAATTTGAAGCTTTCTTTGCAGGGTGCATTTCTTTGTTGCAGCACAGAAATGCTCATTGCAAAGAGTTCCCGCCATTTGTATGCTAATTTGGGTCCCATTATTGTCCAGTTCTAAATTATTCACACGTGGCGGCTAGTGATTGGCTTGCTATAAGAGGCTTGGGTGGTTTCCGCCCAAGTTGGAGGACTCCACGAACAAGGGAGGAGGAGACTTCACGCTGTGTGAAGATCTCTAAGCGCTGCGGATCCTTACGGACCCAGTGCATTTAAAGCAGGCAACAGAGGCCTGATCAACCTCTAGCCTCTCCCCGTCGCTGAGCACAATCCAGATGTATCCCTTCCCGTGCACAAAAGAACTGGACCCACGGAGCCTAGCAAACTTCGTGTGAATGAGTGAGCAGAAGGACCCACGGAGCCTAGCAAACTTCGTGTGAGTTTATTCAGAGCTCTTCCGGACGAGTACTTTCTTCGGCTGACACGACGGGTTTGTGTGTTCAGAGCCTTCAGCCGGATTGGGCTAGAGTTCACGAGTCTAGAACTCTTGTCCGCTTCTCTTCTTTTCCTGTCTGTAACTGCAACTTAAGCAAGTTTTCCAGCCTACACCACTGCCATCTCGGTGTAAGTAAATAATCTTTTAAACTACTGCTACGCGTCCGTGCCTAATTCCAGTTCGAAGGCCTTCCCTCTCTGCCCCGGCGTGCCCGGGCTGCTGGCCACAGCCCGTGTGCAGCGCGAAAAGGGCTAGGGTCGCTCCTGGCCCGCACAAAAAGTAGAGGCAGGCAATTTTTTTTGGCCAAAATCTTTTTTTTGTGAGAAATACCAAACTGGTGAACATGAAATGGTTTGTGAATCTGTGTCAATTTTGCCAAATTACCCATTTCAGGGGGAAAAAAACCTCTTTAAAAGATTAATAAAAAAAACATTTCATTTCATTTGAAAGATGTTAAACATTGTATTTCTTTGGTTCTATATGACATTTCATTCTGAAATGTCCTTTGTTATAAATTTCTAAAATTACTTCAAAGTTAAACATTTTGTTTTTAATTACATAGTCAAAATATATTGTTTTGGATCAAACTGAGAACTCTGTTATTTGTCCAGCTCTTCTGGGATGTTAAAAATCTCCAATGGATCCTCTTAGCTGTATAAAGCAAGAACAAGCCTTAGGATTTTGGATGTGGTTTATGGTTAAACAGTCTCATAGAACAGCCTGCAGCTCTGTGCTTCAGAGGCAAGTTTTCTGCCAATGTTTCAGGTTTCACCCACCAGTCTGTGGGAAGTGTTGGCTTTGTTTTTAAAGTGCTTAAGGCCAGTGAGTTTTTTGTTTCCTTGATAAGCAATTAACCCTAGCATAGTCTTTGATGGTTAGTTTATAGACTAGAGCACAGGCAAGACTTCCTCTCCTGGCACAAGGATCAGACATAAAGAAGTGTAGGGAACAAATTGGACTTTATGGGCTAGCTTCAGACCCCTGACCTGGGTCAGGATGACAATGGATCAGTTGCATGGCAGGAGTTAGTGAGCATGGATTCCAGGGACAACTGCTATATCATATGAGCAAAAACACATGGAAAGTGCAGTTCCCATCCTGCTCAACTGGATGAGGGTTGTAGCATTTGCTGCTCTGAGACTGTTTAAGGCTGATTCATCTCTGGGACAAGGATCAGAGGGGGCGAGGATGGAGAAGCAGTACGCTGACTCAGAGACGAAATGGGAACATAGCTGAAGAAGCAGTGCCAGTTTCCCCTTTTTTTCTCTGCACCTTGCTGGGAGATCACTATGAGCCTGATGCCTGCAGGCTGTTGTTATCCCAGAGAGATCCAGCATGAAGAAAAGACCTTTTTCCAGGAGCTATAAGGCCCTATTGCCAGAGAATCAACCCATATTCTGATCCTATCCTTGCTACTCAGGGCACCAGTTACAAATCCATAAGTGATTAGGATCCCCAGCCTTTCCTATCTCTTAACTCCTCTTTCCTTCTCCAAATCCCTCCTTTCCCCCCACACTGTGGTATTCTCTTCTGGCAGCTACAGGTCATAGCACCACAGAGTGCAGGAGAATTTCTGTCCAGCTGTGGGGCAATCTCACAAGTGATCAGGGACTGGACTCCATTCCCTTTTCAACCAGCTCCCTGTGCAAAATGCTTCTGTCCCTGAGCAGAGCTGTGCTTTCTGCTGCCAGTCAGCTGTCCCAAATGGTAAGTCTGCCACTGGTGAGGAGTTACCAAATGGCAGTGAGAGGGCACTGATGCAGAGTGTGAGGCATGAGTTGTTCTTTTACATGACTATTATTATATACTGTACATGGCATCACTGTCCAAAGCAGGCACATTGGCAAAGGCATAAATGTTATGAAGGAACCTTGGGTTGCTGGATGGGTGGAGGCCACCAACAGGGAGGTGATATACTTTAGTAATGGTTGAGCAAGGTACCCTTGTTTGCAGGGGGGCTGCACTAATAAGGGGAGAGGCAGGGGTGGGGGGCCATTCTGTGGCTACCTACTGCTACTTGTCCCCAGGGAACACCTGTGCCACATGCACTCTGGCACATGGCAGGTTGCCCCGGATGGGGTAAGGGAAGCTGGGCCAGCAACCTGTGCTGGCCCCAGCAGCTTTACCTGGGGTCCTGGGAGCCTCCTGGGGCTGCAGCCACAGCAGTAAGGCTGGCTGGCAACTAGCTTCAGTGTATCTCCAGCCGGCCAGGCTCCGGTTTTGGGGTGCGCACACTGCCTCCACATGTGCTATCCTGCTTTTTTCAACATGGGTTTTTTTGACCCCAGGATCTCCTAGGGTCAGCTCCCCCACCTCCACCTCCTCGCGCTGCAAGGTAGCAGTATGGGGAATACCTGCATGTGCAGTGTGTGGCACTGAAGACTAGTCTGCACTGCCACATGTTGTATATTCACACTCATCTGGATGTGGCCATACTGTTCTTCAGCTGCCAGTTTATACTGAAAATATCAGAGCAAGCACCTCACTGTAGGCTGAGCTCCTGCCGCTCCCCTTTAGCAAGGTAGCTTATTTAGCAATAAAATTATCATAGAGACACAGGGCTGGCAGGGACCCCTGGATCAATGAGTCTCATTCCCTGCTATCACAGACACTACATTGTTCTATCCTGATCCATAACTTACTAAGCACCATCTTAAAAGCAGTTAGGCTTTCTGTCCTGGGTGGGAAGATGTTCCAGAATCTGCTAGATCTTACCATTAGGAACTTTCTTCTAATTTTCAGCTTCTATTTATCCCTGGCTAGTTTTTACCGTTTTGTTGTGCCAACATTGTCTTTTTAGCTTAAATAGCCTTTTCCCCTCTCTGGTGTTTACTCTTTGATGCACTGATGGGCAATGTTCATATTCCACCTCAGTCTCCTTTTTGCTAAGCCAAACAAACCAAGGTCTTCTAGTCCGCTTTCATAAAATGAGCTGCCCATATATCTGATCAACCTAGTGGCCTTTTTCATTTCTCTTCCATTTTGAATTCATCTTTTTTTGAACATGTGTGGCCAGAATTGTCCACAGTATTCCAGAGAATGGCTCACGGAGGCCTTGTACAACAGCACTAAAACTTTATCTCCATTGAAAATACTTTGACTGATGTATCCTAGGATTGTATTTGTCTTGTTCACAACTGCTTTATGTTGTTGCCTCATATTCTTCCTCTGGTCACCTATGATGCCTTGGTAGCTCTTTTTCTCCAACATTTCCAACTGGGCAATTCCCAACAGATAGAAGAAGTTCTTGACTCTGATTGCTACGTGCATGACTGCAGTTTGCAATATTGAATTGAATCTCACTTCATTTACTCCAGGCATTAAGGTTGCCAGTTCTTTCTGTAGTTTCATAGTAGCTAGGGTCAGGAGGGACATGAACAGATCATCTAGCCTGACCCCTGCCACAGGCAGGAATGAATGCTGGGTTCACAAGACCCCAGACAGGTGATCATCCAACCTCCTCTTGAATTTGCCCAAGGTAGGGGCGAGGACCACTTCCCTGGGAAGTTGGTTCCAGATTTTGGCCATCCTAACTGTAAAATATTGCCTCCTGATCTCTAACCTAAACCTATTCTCCATCAGCTTATTACCATTGTTCCTTGTCACCCCAGGCGGTGCGGGGGAGAAAAGGGCTCTACCTATTTGCTGTTGATCTCCCCTGATGAGCTTGTAGGCAGCCACCAGGTCCCCCCTCAGCCTCCACTTGCTGAGGCTGAACAGGTTCATGTCCCTCAGTCTCTCCTCATAGGTCCTACCCTGCTGCCCCCTAATCATGCAAGTGGCCCTCCTCTGGACCCTCTCGATGCTGTCCACATCCCTCCTGAAGTGTGGTGCCCAGAACTGGACACGGTACTCCAACTGCGGCCTGACCAAAGTCGCATAGAGGGGGAGTATCACCTCTCTGGACCGGCTTGAGATGCACCTTTGGATGTATGACAAGGTATGGCTGGCCTTGCTGGCTGCGGTCTGGCATTGGCGGCTCGTGTTCATCTTGGAGTCAATAATGACTCCAAGATCCCTTTCCACCTCTGTGCTTTCAAGACGGGAACTCCCCAGCCTGTATGTATGCTGTGGATTCCTTCTCCCAAGGTGCAGCACTCTGCATTTGTCGACATTGAACCCCATTCTAGTCTCGTCTGCCCACTTTTGTAGTCTGTCTAAATCTAGTTGCAGCCTCTCTCTCCCTTCAAGTGTGTTCACCTTGCCCCACATCTTAGTGTCATCAGCAAACTTGGGCAGCGTGCTTTCCACCCCCTCGTCCAAAACGCTGATGAAGATGTTAAACAGTGCGGGCCCAGGGACCAAGCCCTGGGGTACCCCACTGCTCACATCTTACCAGGTTGAGTACAACCCGTCCACCACTACTCTCTGGGTGCGCCCCATCAGCCAATTTTTTACCCATCCAACTGTGTAGGCATCAATGCCACAGTCGCTTAATTTATTGATGAGGATGGGGTGAGAGACAGTGTCAAAGGATTATCCTGATCTTCCTTTGTACTGATGGTGCCTTCACATTTTGTATCATCAGCAAATAGCACCCTTCTCCTGTATTTTTGTGCCAAGAGTCATTAACAAAAAAGTTAAAACAAAAATTGGTCATAAGACTGATGTCTGAGGAACTCCACTGGTAACCTCCTCCAGCTTGATACTCCCTGTTTCAGTACCACCCATTTCTATTTTCCATTGGGTCAGCTCCTTTCCCTATCTTGCAGTATGTCCACAAATCCCAGTCTTCAGCTTTATTAACAGTGCCATATACAGAAATTATTTCAACTGCTTTACTAATATGTAGATAGGCGAGAGAGGTCATATTGCCTTTTGTCTAAAAAAAAGTTTTCTTCTCAAAGACAGTGGGCAGGTTAGGTTGAAATAGTCTAATGTGGTAAACAATAGGGCTGTGCAAAACGGAAGCATTCTGTTTCGATCAGTGTTTCGATGTTTCAACGGAACAGTGGTCCGTTTCAACTTGTGTTTCAAGTCGAAATGGCTGTTCCGTTCCGTTCCATCAAAACGTTTTGCTGTTTCGACCCTGTTTCGACGTTTTGCCCATAGGATATAATGGGGAAGGTCAAAACAGGCTATAACTTTGTCATGTCTGGCCTGATATGGATGAAACTTGCAGAAATGGTAGTCCCTTCGAAGGGCATGAAGCATGTCAAGTTTCAAAACGATAGGTGCAGGGAGTTCAGAGAAACTGCACCCCAAAGTCTTGAGAGCAAAACTCATGTCACGTGTATGCTTTAAGCCACAGCAGGGTCAAAACTGCAGGAATGTTAGCTGCTGCTGAGGACATAAAGCCTGCCAAGTTTTGAGGATATAGGTGCAGGGGGTTCAGAGACTGCACCCCAAAATCCTGAATGCAAACTTGTGTCATGTGTATGCGTGAAGCCACAGCGGGGTCAAAACTGCAGGCATGCTAGCCCCTGTGGAGGCCACAAAGCCTGCTAAGTTTCAAGAAGATAGGTGCAGGGGGTTCGGGGAAACTGCACCCCAAAATCTTGAAAGCAAAACTCATGTCACATGTATATGTTAAGCCACAGTGGGGTCAAAACTGCAGGCTTGCTAGCCCCTACTGAGGCCATGAAGCCTGCCAAGTTTCAAGGAGATAGGTGCAGGGGTTCAGGGAAACTGCACCTCAAGCTGCAGACAAGCAAAACTTGTGACATGGGTGACACTGTTTGTGTTAAGGCGCAGCAGGGTGAAAGCTGCAGACCTGCTAGCCCCTGCTGAGGCCATGAAGCCTGCCAGCTGACAAGGACATAGGTGCAGGGGTTCTGGGGCCCTGCACCTCTGGCCACAGGCAGGCAAAACTCATGACATGGGTGCTTGTGCAACTGTCTGTCTTGGGGCAGAGGAGGGGAGAAACCAGTGCAGGCCTGGCTGCTAGGCCCTGTTGTGGCCACAAAGCCTGCCAGCTGTTAAGGAGATGGGTGCAGGGGGGTTCTGGGGCCCTGCACCCCTAGCTGCTGACAGGCAAAACTCATGACATGGGTGCTTGTGCAACTGCTGCCTCTCATCAGGCAGCAGAACTGAAGATCCCCCATCACTTGTCATCAAGACCTGAAGGTAATAATTGACCACAGTATGAACATGAGCTGGCAGTGTGATGCTATAGCCAGCAGGGCCAACAATACGCTGGCATGCATCAATTGATGCATCTCCAGCAAAACCATTGCAAAGAAGTGATTCTCCCGCTCTACGCGGCCCTACTTATCACTGGTGAGACCGCAGCTGGAGTACTGCATCCAATTCTGGGCTCCACACCTTAACAAGGACGTGGTAAAGCTTGAGAGAGTCCAGAGAAGGACTGCCAATATTATCAGAGATTTGCACAGCAAGCCATATGAGGAAAGGCTGAGGTACCTGGGACTCTTTAGCCTGAAAAAGAGAAGGCTGAGAGGGGACTTGGTAGCAGCTTACCACTACATCAGAAGCATACATCTAGGGCTTGGTGAACAACTGTTCACCAGGGCACTCTTGGGAAAAACCAGGAGTAATGGTCCCAAACTCCTGGAAGATCGTTTCAGGCTCAACATTAGGAAAAAACTACTTCACAACTAGGATGTCCAGACTATGACCGTTAATACTAGTTTTCCTGCATGCCTGCAGTTTTGACCCTGCTGTGGCCTTGAAACTTGGCAGGCTTTGTGTCCTCAGCAGCAGCCACCATTCCTGCAGTTTTGACCCTGCTGTGGCTTAACACATACACATGACATGAGTTTTGCTCTCAAGATTTTGGGGTGCAGTTTCTCTGAACCCCCTGCACCTATCGTTTTGAAACTTGACATGCTTCATGCCCTTCGAAGGGGCTACCATTCCTGCAAGTTTCATCCAAATCTGGCCAGAAATAACAAAGTTATAGGCTGTTTCAACCTTCCCATTATATCCTATGGGCAAAACAGCGGCGAAACGTTTCGACTTGCCTCATCTTGTTTCGAGGCTGTTTCAACCGTATCTGTTCTGTTTCGATTTTGCTGTTTCAACCTCGAAACAGGTCGAAACAAAACTGGTGGCGAAATTTCACACAGGCCTAGTAAACAAGTGTTGTTTTGTGTCCCATTTTCCCTTTTCTGCCAGGTCTTAATACTTTCCTTGCATATTATTGAGGTCAGACATACATGTCTGTAGTTGCCCAGATCATGCTTTCACCTTAAATACAGGACCTATAATTGCTATTCTCCAATCAGAGGGCCTCCCCTTATCTTGATAGATGTTTTTTGGGGTTTTTTTTTTAATCTTTGCTGCTGGATCTGCAGTTTCATGTGCAGGATTCACCCCTGACTCGCACATTAAGCTCCTCAAGTTTTGTTTTCACCTTAGTTATGACAATTTCCATTTTTGTGCCTTTGTTCTTATGAGCAAGACTGTCATGGAAAAGTGAGGCAAAGTATCCAATTTAATGTTGGGGTTGTGCTAGATCAGGGCTGTCCAACTGGCAGCTTGTGGGCCCCATGCCCCACAAGGGGTAAATTGCAGTCTCTAGGTTCCCACCTGGCAGCTTGTTCCCCACATTGCTCCAGCTGAACTAACAGTAGCCAGGGACTCCAGGCTTCCCTCCAACTTCCCCTTTCTGCCCTTGTTCCTGGTTCAGGAGTTGGGGAAGTGCAACACAGTGCAACTGGGGGAGTCCACAGCATGGGACACCCGAGGGGTGTGGTGCAGTGGGACAGCTTGCAGTTGGGGAGTGAAGGCTGAATCAGGGTGCCTGGGTGCACAGTGCAAAGGGAGCAGCAGCAAGGGGGCCTGGGGTGCAGCAGTAGTGGGGGTGGGCATGTACCCTGCTGGTGTTGCCTCTGGTAGTGCAGCCCCTGCTAGTGGCAGGAGGGGGGTGCGGCCCCCCCAGCCACTTAGAAGCTGAACACCCCTGGCCTAGATTATCCATAGTCTTTACTCCAGCCTCACTGCATAGCAGCTCCACATTGTCTTTCATTGCTTTTTTATTTGTATGACTTTAGACCCCTTCTCTAATTTCTTCCACAGCTTAATTTAGCCTGGCTTCTCACTGTATCCCTTCACTTCTTAAGCACTAAGACAGGGGTGGGCAAAATATGGCCCGTGGGCCAGATCCAGCCCACAGGTGCCCAACAGGTAGCCCGCCCAGCTCCCCCGTGCCTCACTCCCACCCTCATGTGCAGAAGGGCCTGGCCAAGCCAGGACACAGCTTCCAGGTAGGGCTGCTACTGCCACTGCTGCAGTCTCTGGGGGACCTGCTTGGCTTCCCCGGTGTCTAGCGGATCTTCCTCATCTCCCTGCTGCAGCGCTCGCTCTGAGCAGCAGGTAGGGAAGCGGTGGGGGAAGGGGGAGCTGCAGCTGGGCGGGAGTGTGAAGCATGGGGCTGGTGAGAACAGAGCCCATGCCCGGGGGGCAGCACAAGCACAGAGCTTGGGTGGGCAGGGTGTGACTGTGGTTGTGGCTGGGTGGGGCTGTGTGGGGACTCTCCACACACTTCTCCCCATAACGCACAGCCCCTGCTGCTGGTGGCAACAGTAGGCAGTGGGTGCTCAGGGTGTTTGTGGCCTACACAGGTGCTGCTACCCGGTGGCACATGTCTCCAGCCAGAGCTGCAGGTGGTGGCAAGGAGCGCAGCTAGGCCAGCCCACCTCTATCACACAGGGCTCCCCATGATGCACGTGCAGCTCCTGGAACCCACACACCGCTGGAGGAGGCCCTGCACAATGGAGCTGGCTGCCTTCCCCATCCCCTGCCATACATACAGGTCATGGGACTCTGCTGGGAAGCAGGGGGCGTGACTCCCCTCCACTTCCAGCAGAGTCCTGGGACCTGCACGGCAGGAGCCAGTAAAGGCAGTCTGCTCCATTGTGCAGTGTTTTCCCCGGTGGCGTGCAAGTACCGGGAGCTACATGTGTGCTGTGGGGAGCACCACGCAATAGAGGCGGGCTGGCCTGGCTGCACTCTGCCCCTATGTGTAGTTCTGGCCAGAGCCATGCACCACTAGGCAACCATGCCTGTACGGGCCATGAGTGCCCTGAGCACCCACCACCTGCTGCTGCTGCTGGCAGCAGGGGCTGTGCGCTATGGGGGGAGTGTTTGGGGGGGTCCCCACACCCCCCACCTTACCTCACACCCCACAAAGCCCACACAACCACATCCTGCTCCCACAACACCCCAACATACCCTATTGCCCCCAACACACATAGCCACACCCCCTTACAACCTGCCCCCACACACACACAAACCTCACACCCCACCATACACACGCACCCACCCCCAGCCACACCCCACACACAATATACAAGAGTAAGGCTTTATTTTTAGTTATTATGCAATCACCTCTGTATATACCATGCAAACACAAATCATGACAAAAATATATTTGTAATGAAATTAAAGTGTATGGCTTTTAGTGTATGATTTGATTTTTTCTGATCCCAACATGGCAACCCCCCTCCCAAATGGAGTACTTCTGGAGCCAAGGGGACGGACTTCCAGTGGCAAAGGTCATGGGTTCCAGTCCCAAGATGGCAACTGGGGGTGGGGCACCTGTCAAGGGCCGGGCCTACCCGGTAGCATAGTGATGGGGGGGCAGGAAGGGGCCGTGGCCCCCGAGTGCCAACTTAGGGGGAGAGGGGGTGTTCCCTGTTTGGTATATGGCCTGCCCGGCGGTTTGGGCATTTATTTACCTGTTACGGCCAGAAATTCCAGTTGCTGCCCCTCCTCCGGCATCCGGTGTGCCGCGGTGTCAATTTCCCCGTGGAAGTGCCATGGGAGGGGAGAGGGGGCGCTGCACGCTGCTCAGATAGTCCCCGGTGGGGATGCCAATGCAGGCATTGGCCCCTGGGTGCCTGAGCCCCATGCTACGCCACTGCGGCTACCCTTGTGGCATTTCAACAGCTCACCAAAAGTCACTAAGCAGCCCTCCAGTTAAAATAATTGCCCACCTTTGCTCTAAGACATAGCCTGCTATGCAGATCTCTCTTGAGTATTAAATATCCTTGAGGTGGTTAATCACCTACTTGAGCCTGGAGCCCTGCCAACCCAATTCTTTTCCTATTGCATGGGGTTGATTCCTGACAGTTTTGGCACCTTTGACTTAAGAAATACTGTGGGTCCTCCCAGCTCTAAGCTCCTCAGTCCAATGGACTTGACTAAGAATTTCCCTTCATTTATCAGAGTCACTCAGTCCAAGTGTATTTTCTGTGATCAGCCATTCTGTGATGATCCCATTACTTACTTATATTAAGTCCAAAGCGCATTACATCTCTTTTTAGTGAATATTTGATGAACAAATGTATTGGGTGTTGTATCAAGGCATTACCATTATTGTAATATTGACCTCTGGTAAATTAAAATGTTCCAGATTGATCTGATTCCTAGTAATATTTATCTCTCTAACAACATTACAGAGCTCTCTGTCCATGTCCAGATATGACCCGGTGGACCTAAAGCAGACTTCCAGCACTATCCCAATAGTTACCCTCCTTTTACCTCCTTTGTCCAAGTAATTTTGAGCCAAGTAGATTCTGTTTTTCCTATGGTAGCTCTTATTTCTTTACAACTTGTCCCTCCATTAATGCACAGTACTACTCCATTATCTGTACCTTTATTTCTACCTTTTTTTTCAGTACCTGTGTTCAGTTGGCATTGCTATACCACAATGTTTTCATTATTCCTGTATCTATCTTCATGTCCTTTGTTAGCAGTTCAAAGTACGCTGTTATATCTAAATACCAGGATTTGGGCGTACATTTCAGTTGTTTCTTTTACTGACCACGCCTCATATCTGAGCTGAATTAGACACAGTTTATCTCTAACTGTATTAAATAAATAAAACTTACATGACTATTGCTCTAACTGATATTAATATTTTCTTTCTCCTTTCTGTCCATCCTTCTGCCCACTGCTAATTCTTGATCAATTGCCTGGGGGGGTTGTTTTGTTTTCTTCTTCCTGCACGTATCTCTACACGAGACGCTGGCTGCACAATAGTTCAATACTACCACACAGTAGCATTGCGTGACAAAAACCATGCTGAGATGCTACTGCATAGTAATATTAGGCTACCATGCAGTAGCGTTGCTTAAAAGGTGTTCACCAGCGCTACTGCACAGTAACTCTGGTTACTGAGAATTTATTTAGTATTTATACAAACACTAAATAAATGCATAGTATCCAAAGAATATAAGCACAGGGGGAACCCAAATTCAGAGAAGAGACCTTGAATTCAAAGAATACCCACCTGCTTTAGGTTGCCAAACACCGACGGAACAACGCCGAGAAGAAAAACCTGTGCGGTTCATTAGCTGCTCTCATATACAGCTGAAGCCGGCAGGTGATGTTAGAGACATACGCTGGCCAGCTGATTCAAAAGTGGGCTTCAGCAGGGAGACGAGGAGAGCAGGAGAGGCTGCAGGGGCTCTCCATGCCGGCGCAGGCAGCGCCAGCGAGCTGATGAAAGTCCTGAACAGGGAGGGACAATCCCAGCAGTAGCAGCAGCAGCTGCTCACAGCCTGCACGCCAGTTGCAGCCATCATTGCAGCACAGGAGAAGACTCCGTCCCGAACCAAGCATCAGAGACTGTGGAAGGCAAGGCGGATCCACGCTCTGGGCTTTGGCTACACGGGACAGTAGGAGGGGAATTGACCAGGAGAGGAGCAGAGGGAACTCTCACCAGAGGCAAAGAGGGGAGCAGCATCGGGGGATGTGGCCAGGCACAGGCTACAGGGCAGGGAGAGAAGAAGGACCGTTCCTCTTGATCTCCCTCTTTCCCACTAGTCCTCCTTTTTGTTGTGTCATCTTATTTTTTGTTGCTGTTTCTTCTTGAGTATAGCATGGAGTTGCCGTGTGTTTGTGTTTCTTTTTTTTATTTCATTGCGCGCTGTGGGCAAGAACTTTGAGCCGTGAGGTCCGGGAAACGTAACGAGCCACAAGGGCCACTCATGGGAAGTAATCAGTAACCAGCACCGAACCTGAGACACAAATCTGCAGAGAAGGCAAACATCCAACGGACACGAGAGTGAGTCATTAAGGTGGAAATATGACCTGGTACTTAAGAGAGCATGAAGACCATCAAGATTGGAGGATAAGCCACAGTGACATCAGGCGACCCATCGTAGGCTGGCATATGGAAGGGGTATAGGGGAGGTGGAGCTCCGCGAATATCCATCGGGAGGAATGTCCGACCTCGAGGGACCTCCAACGGGAGACCCCACCACTGAAGTTACGTGCAAAGTCATGGCAGCTGAGTATTGGGGTACTCCCCGGGGTGATGGAGGCCCCTACCAAAGGTTACACGAAACCCCCCTGCGTCTATCACCTGGCGCCTGTGCCAAGGCAGCACATGAACAAATTTTCAAAGCGAGATAGGCGCACACAGTAGCTACTGCATGTCATGTAGATGTGCCTCTGTATACTAAAACTTTACATGGAGGCTGTATAAGTCTCTTTGTGATTCTTCCCTTGTTTTCAGTGGAAGTCCCCAGTCTTCTACCTTCTGTCTGCACATCTTCCCTTCTGTTCTCTCTCTGTCTTCTGTAATCTTGCCCTGGTCCCTCCTTGGGAATTTGTTCCTGGTTCTCTCCATGGGCTCCTCCATTTGTCTTGTAGGGTAGGCTGCTCTTCTCCTTTCCCTTGCCACCCTATCTTCTGCCCCTTCCTCCTTCTCTGCTTCACTGTCCAATGCCCCAAACCTTAGCTCTTTCTCCTTCACTAGCCGGTGTCCTTGCCTCATCAACCTGACTGCCCTCCCACTCCCAGGGAGCCTTGGCCCCTCTCAGCTGGGCTGTGGCTGCTTGGCAGACATCCTCTGGATTTTCTGAGCATCTCATGGTTCCAAAGTTCCCTCAGGAGAGTGTTGCACTTAGAAATGAGTTTTTAAACCTAGTGCTCTAAGAATTGACATGACACTCGGTTGATGAATAGCAGAAAGACTTGCTTTAATAACTACCAACAAGCTACAAAACTAAATGACAGAAAAAGACTCTTTCTTAATATTCAATACATGAGCTATTACAGTCCCCAATATAAAATGAGCTGTTAGTTCTTTTATTATTTTAGCTGTCAAGGTCTGCCTGGATCACCCTCCTGTCCTCAGGTGTGGATGCTTTACCCCAGAGTTTGGTGTTGTCAGCGAACTTGGCCAGTCTGCTTCTGACACCAATCTTCATCAATGATGTAGACATGTTAAATAGCATAGGCCCTAGGACAGGGCCTTGAGGGACCCCACTGGTCACAACGCACCACGATGATTGACTTCCATCTACCACCACTCTCTGGGTCCTACCGTGGAGCCAGTTCCCCAGCCAGTGGATTGTGGTGAGGCTGAGGCCACGGTTTGCCAGTTTTGCCAAGAGGTGTTCATGGGATACCAGATCAAAGGCTTTTTTGAAGTCAAGATATATGACATCAATCTCATCTCCCTTGTCCAGGTGATAGGTCACCTGGTCATAAAAGGAAATGAGATTGGTCAAACAAGACCTACCCGCAACAAACTTGTGCTGGCTATCCCTCAGGATGTTACCGTCAGCCAGTATGTTAAGGATGGCCTCTTTGATCTTTTCCAAGACCTTCCCTGGGGTAGAGGTCAGGCTGATGGGCCTGTAGTTTGCCTGATCCACTTTCCTCCCTTTCTTGAAGATAGGCACCACATTGGCCTTCTTCCAATCTTCAGGCACTTCACCAGAGCACCAGGAGTTCTCAAAGATCCGTGCCAGAGGCTGGGCTATGATGCTTGCCAGCTCCTTGAGTACCCTGGGGTGTAAACCGTCAGGGCCAGCTGACTTGAAGGTATCCAGCCTCTCAAGGTGTTCCTTCACGAGGTCAGCTTTGATGGAGGGTAAGGTATCTCCCTCACCTGGGCCTCCCTGTCTTGCAGTGGGCAGGGGTGTCTTATGGGACTGGTGGAAAACTGATGCAAAGTACCCATTTAGCAAGTTTGCTTTTTCCTGGGCATCAGTTGTCAGTTGTCCCATCTGGTTTAGCAGAGGTCCAGTGTTGCCCTTGCTTTTTCTCTGGCTCCCCACATATCTAAAAAGGACTTTTTATTATCCTTGATATTTGTAGCTAGCTGGAGGTCCATCGCAGCCTTGGCTTTCCTGGTTTGCTCTCTGCAGGTCTGGACCAGCGCAAAGTATTCCTCCTAGATAGTGGATCCAGTCCTCCATCCTTTGTAGGTCTTTCTTTTAAGACGCAGGAGGTCCACTAGTTCCCTGGAGAGCCAAGGGGGCTGCTGTGGCCTTTTGCTGTCCAGATCTAGTTGTAGCCTGTCCCTCCCCTCTAGTGTGCCCACCTCTCCCCACATCTTAGTGTCTTCCACAAATGTAAACAAGGTGCTTTTCACCCCCTCGTCCAAGTCGCTGATAAAGATGTTGAAGAATATGGACCTGAGGACCAAGCCCTGGGGGACTCCACTGCCCACCTCCCTCCAGGTCATAAATGCCCCGTCCACTACCACTCTCTGGGTTCGACCCTTCAGCCAATTTGCGACCCATCTGACTGTGTAGGCATCAATGCCACAGTTGCCTAGTTTTTTAATGAGAATGGGGTGAGAGACAGTGTCAAAGGCCTTCCTAAAGTCCAGAAAGACTACGTCCATCGCAACTTCTGCATCCAAGGATTTTGTGACTTGATCATAAAAGGCAACCAGGTTAGTCTGACAGGACCTGCCCCTAATGAACCCATGTTGGTTGCCCCTGAACATCATCTCCCCTGGTGGTCCCTTGCAGATGTGCTCCTGGATAATTCTCTCAAAGAGCTTCCCCAGGACCAAGGTAAGACTAACAGGCCTATAGTTTCCTAGGTCCTCCTTCCTCCCTTTTTTGAAAATGGGAACCACGTTGGCCTTTTTCCAGTCCTCTGGCACCTGGCCAGACCACCACCGGTGCTCGTAAAGCCATGCCAGGGGCCCTGCAATGACCCCTGCCAATTCTCTCTGCACCCTGGGGTGGAGATCATCTAGACCTGCTGATTTAAACACATCCAGCCCCACCAGAAGTTCCCTAACTAGGTCCTCCCTGACCCTAGGCCTGGCGGTGCCTCTTTTGAGTCCATCCAGAATCCCGGTCCCTGCTCAGAAAAATGGAGGCAAAGAATTTGTTAAAGAAGTCTGCCTTTTCCTTGGGTGCAACCACCAGATTGCCAAGCGTGTCCTGCAGGGGCCCCCCGTTACCCAGTGCCTTCTTTTTACACCCGATGTATTTAAAAAAGGACTTCTTTAAGACATTGGATGCCTTAGACATGTACAGGACATTTTTCCTATATTCAATACATCTTTTACAGGTTTTGCTTGAAATGTATATTTAATCTTTTGTCTTCTTTAGTTGCTAGTTCAGTTGAAATGTATATGTAGTTTCCTTGCCTTCCTCTAGTGACACTGACTCAGCCTCTTTCTTTGGCTTTATTAGCTTGGAGATGCATGTGATGAGTGTGTCAGGTCTCTGCCAACACTTTTAACCATCACTTTTATTATTTTATGGCATGGATCTGGTACTGGGTACCTCAAGCTCCACTGTCTCAACACCTAATGGGTTGCAAGCCATTAGTAGAGTGTGATTTTCTTATGGCAGTCTTGTTATCACAACCCAGTCTTGCCCACCCATTGTCTTGCTTTTTTGTGCAAGAGACTCTGTCCAAGCTTTCATAGTTCTCATATCCAGCATAGGGGTGACCACCTGTGACATGAGCTGGGAGGAGCCTTCACAGAAATAAGTTGTCTGTTGAAGGTGGTTTAGTGCTGCATTAGCCATCCCTGCTTTATTTTTATTTCTACTGTAAGAACACTGTAACCGTAGCAGGCTGCATCTTTGTCTATACTGCAGGACACAGGAACAGGGGAGACCTGGGAGAATGTATCTGCCTCTTGGGGTGCATGGGCAGCAGCAAGGAGGGTTCCAGGCCCCATGCTGCAAGAGGCAGGTTGGCCTACTGAAGAGGGGCACAGGCATGGGTACCACACACTGGGATCCTCAGGCTGGTCCCCGTCCCAGGACCAGGCATTTCAGTTCCCAGGCCCTCTGCCTCTGAAGCAGGGTCCTGTGGAAACAATTCAGTAGTGTCTCCCAAAGTGTTTGTGTGAGAGGCCAAGCTGAGGCCACACAGGCAACCTTGATTCTGGTATTTTCTAATCTCTTCAGTGCTTGGACTGCAGCCTTGTTCTTTGTGTGTGAAGTTAATGTAGGGTATAGGGAAGTGATTCTCACCCAAAGTACCATGGCACCCTGGGGTGACCTGAGATCCTTTCAAGGGTGCCGCAGGGTGCCACACATTTGGTAGTACTATTAGGTGTGTAAATACAGTTCACAAGAGCTTTCAAATAAGACTCCATAGCGTTAAAACACTCTGACCTGTTGTGGTCTTTTTGAGTTCTTTTCAACAGAATTGCTCTAGTATTTTTCTGTAGTCAAAAAATGAGTGCAAACTAAGAGCTGACATTTTCCAAGGACTGCCTTGAGTATATTGAGGCATGCCTCAAATCTTAGAAGGTTGAGAACCACTGGTGTAGGGTGACCATGTGTCCTATGAGACAGGGAATGTTCCTTTTGTAAAGAGCTGTCTCAGCATTTAATCCAGCTCCCACTAAAGTCAATGGAAAGATTCTTTTTGACTTCAGAAGGACTGGGACCAAGGATCAGGCCCAGCTTTCCCCTTCCAGTCCCTGATCTGCAAGCCAGTGATTGCGTACCATTCAGATGGTCTGTAGCAGCTAATGACAACAAGCAGGCAGCTGTTAGCAGTATCTACATGTATGCATAATCTGATACTCCCACCCACACTCAAGCTTGTAGGAGCAGTTGTGCAGCAATCTGTTGCCCTCTGTGATGAGGGAGACAGACTCCAGCACTACAGCCCAGAGTTTTAGTTCTGGGCCCACTAACCTGTATCAACACTGCCTTGTGCCACTTCTTTCCATGATTTCCATGTTCCTGTTTTCAGGAGTTGAGGAACCTGGCTTCCAGACACCCGAACCTGGTCCTGGTGAAGCTTGGTAAGTGTCTGTCTCTGAACAGCGCTTTGAGACTCTCCCTCTCGGGCTGTTTCTGTTCCCATCCCCTCTGTCCTTTCCCTGTACATGTACCAGACTCCCCCAAAACAGGTCCCTTGTTTAACTACCAACACTGGGAAGCAGCCCTGCATTCCTTAGACCTCCATGCACAGCTGCAAGGTCAGCTTCCCAAAATCTTTCCAGGCCACTCGGTTCCCAAGATCTTATCCCAGTGCCCACCCAGAGATCTGCTCTCCAAGGTCCCATCTGCTCCCTTCCTACGGTATCTCCATTCTTTATGGCTGTGGGTTTGGCAGGGAGCCAGGACTCTATTTCTTGCTTGTGTGTATAAATGCCACATTGATGATGCTGACAACCAGAACACAGCCAAGCCACGTGAGCAAGATGAGGGAGCTAAGGGTCTCTGAGGACAGAGCACATGGCTGGGACACTGAGTTTGTTTGACCTGAAGGGATGATCATCAAGCCAAACAGCTGAAAGGATGCAAGCAGCTGTGCAGAAGGATTCTTCCCTGTATGTGAGATCATAACCAGCGGGTTCCTGGAAAACGGTGGGCAGAACATGTGGGTTAGAAACTGCAGCCTCACATTCTGCAGCTGTAGGTGACAGGATAAAGGCCCCTCAAAGCAAGCCCCTAGAGAGGGTTGGAGTAGGCACCAGCCCTCTTCAGTGACCTCTAGGAACTCTGCTCTTCTCCCGCTTCCGTACAGTGCAGTGTGGGGGCTGCTGTCCACACACAAAGCCTGCAACCTTCCAAACAAATATATTTAAGAATCCCATCCCAGCAGAGGGCTGCTGTTCCAGAGCTAGTGTTTTGTCAGCAGTTACTACAACAGGGTGTCTAATCATCCCTCATTAGGATGAAGTATCGTTCATGTTTTACCCCCAGTGCAACACACACAATTCATGGTGTGTGTGAAGTGATTTAGCTCAAGCTATCCAGCCTGGCAGGGCAGGGAGAGTTTGATGCTCAATTGTTGCTGCTGCTTGTCCTAGTAGGGCATCGCTGCTCAGGTTACAGCAGCTTGCTGCCCTACTAATACAGTTGCCCTATGCAGCTTTGAGGTGTTTCACAGCATGGCTGCCTTCACTGCTGCCTATCCAACTCAAATGCATCAACTTGAGCTAGTAGTAAATTTGAACCCCATCTTGCCCTACATCTAGCATGGAAGGCAGCCCTGGGACCTAGTCCAATAGTGCAATAACTCTGGGTAAGTGGTCATTTATGTTAGGGAAATTCAAGAGCACTCTCAGATCCTTGAAACAGCCATGCATTGGGCCAAGACACTGCAGGGACTTCTACCGGCCGCAAACGCCATCTGGTGCCTGCAGAATGATAACACCATTAGCGTAGTGGGAAGCACAGTCCAGGAGTGCTCTGTCACATGTTGGGGTGAATCAAGGGTACAGATTTATTTCTTATCTTCCTTTAATTTCTCTCCTCCTCAAGTTACAAGACAAACATACTTTACTTCCAAAAACTCCACGTGCTGGAGTGGACAGTGTGCCAGGCACTGGTGGAATGCTAAAGTGGCTGTTTGTCCTGGGCTGCTGCACCTCCCTGGTGCCTCTGAGGATCTGAACCCTCCTGAGGCTAGCCCAGGGACACTCCCAAGGCTACCTGCAGAGAAGAAAGGAATCCATTCCCTCAGGCCAAGGTGACACAGGCTGCAGGGCAGGGAATCTTTGGTACCTATTCTGTCTCCATTGATCTGTGGGGAATTCCTCAACCCCAGGAAGAAGAAAGCCCCAATTCCAAAGCTGAAAATGCAGTTCCTACGGGGAAAAGGATCAGTCACAGCTGAGTGAAACTAAGCCCTGAGGGGGAAGAATCTTCCCAGGGCACTGATTGACTACAGAGTGTCTTGAGGCCCTTGTCTGGGTAGAGGTTGCTTTAAGACTTAAGTCTGTGCAGTGAGTTAAGAATGTGATCTCTCTGGATCATGGTTCACCAAATAGGCCTAACAGAGTGCTCCTAACTACATGGGAATAGGATGAACTGGGACTACTTACTGAGCCCCTGGAAAGGAATGGGGTAATCCTCACTCCAGGGAGATATGCTGCTGAATTCAGCCCAATCCTATGTCTTTGCAGATGTCCTGAATCCTGAAAGCATTACAGAGGCAGCAAGGATGGTAGAAGATCAGCTGAATGGCTTGGGTCTGAATCTGTTAATAAATAATGCTGGTGTTTACTCAAAGGTGACGCTGGAAACTGTGGATTCTGAAGAGATGGTGCATGCATACAAGACTAATCTGGTTGGGCCACTGCTAACAGCCAAGGTAACACTGCAGAGCTCCCACAGAAGGGTCTTGAAAAGGGAGGAGTCTGGGATAGATGGAAATATGGAGAGCTGAAGAGAGCTTTAGGCTAGAACGAATGAGAAAGATCAGTCAGGTCCAAGCTCTCTTTCTAGAGAGTAGAGATCCCAGTAATCCATTACCTGGTAACATCAGCTGGTTGGCTGTGTTATCCCCATCACTGGGGAGGGGAGATTCTTTGCACTTCTCTGCTAGGTTGTTGTTTGTGTTCTTTAGAGCAGTTAACATATGCCCAGTTCATTTTTATTTATATTACATATGAGGCTAGTTCTGTCCCACAAAACTTCTGTCACGGAGCAGAGAGCACCTATTAAACACCTATGTGGCACAGTGCTGCGGCAGCTAGAGATTCTGTAAGGCCCATTGCTCTGTTCCAGCAGAGATGATCATGTAGATCAGAGGTGCTCAGCCTCTGGTTCATGGAGCCACTGATCCCCACGGGCCAGAGCATTTGACAGCAGGGGAGTGATGGAAACTCCATGTGGCAGGATCCAGCCCTGCCTGGGGCAATCCTGCACAGCGGGAACAGGGCCAGGCCTGCGGCCATCCATCCAGATCAGGCTGGGCTGCTTCCCATTTCCCCTTACCTGGCCCACATATATGGGTCAGGGCCAAGATGCTCCACCCCTCCTTCCCCCTGTGCATCCAAATAAGAGCCAGGCTGTTCCACACTGCTCCACATGTCCAGATTTCCCCCTACCCCATCCCAGATGGACAGATTAGGGGTAGGGTGAAAAGATTGGGTACCACTATTGTAGATAGTACAAATATGAGTCCCCATTTCATCAGTGGAAAGAGAACTTATTGACAGTGCATCCTTCAGCACCTGAGAATCTCAGGGTTTAAATCAAAAACAAGCCATGAAGCTAAATCAAACCAACTATGATGGGATATTTATACTTTCAAGCTACTTCATACAGGTGGGTCAGAAGCATTTGGGAGGAGGGTCTGAGACTAATTATTCCTCTTAGCCACACAGCTTCTTACCATTTAAGTGCTGTTCTGGATTCTGTCATCTACAGTTAACAAAGCACTTTGCAAAGATCCTCATATCCCTGATGGGGAAACTGAGACAGGGAGGAAGCATGAACAGAACCCAGGCCTCTGCTCCCAGTCATGCTCCTGAATAAGCCCTGGGGCTGTGAACTTCCTCCAGTGAGAGGCAGCAAAGTTGCACCAACACAGGGAAGGTTAAAATTTGGGGCTCATTGAAAAACCTCCCACATTCTGCCTTGTCAGTGTGTTCCCCCTGACATTCCTGGGTTTAATGTGATTAAATACAGTGTGGGACATTATGATTGAATGAGGCTGAGGTAGTGTGAAGTGCATCAGCTCCTCACAGGTCCACCTTGTGACTACTTTTTCCCCAGGCCTTCCTGCCCTTGCTGAAGAAGGCTGCTCAGGGAAGCCCCGAGAAAGGAATGAGCTGTAGGAAGGCAGCCATTGTCAACATTTCCACAGTCCTGGCATCCCTCGAGAAATCCCCTGAAACATTCTACAAGCCTGTCATTTCCTACCGCTGCAGCAAGGTATGACACCTTCCAGACCCACACGGCTTCCCTCTGCTCTCCCACTGGTAAGTGAGCTCCTGCCCATTGCTCATGTACTCTGCCAGGCTGTGATGCCTTTTACAAGGTGAGGTTTATCAAAAGGCAGTACTGACATCACAGACTAGTCTGAAACTCAGGGGGAATCTTCCTTTCTGTAGACAAGACTCCTACCATTTTTCAGAGCCCTGAGTATCTCTTTATGACAGAATTAAGCAGCCACTTTGGTCTTCACACTGCCATGACCTGTCACAGAGGAGGTACACACACTGTGCTCTCTCCTGCTGGTGTTTCTGTGGTTCTGTCATGTTTTCCATGCTACCCAAGGTCGGTCACCGAGCAGAGCCTATACAGCTGCTCCTGGTGGCTGAAGAACACAGGCAGTGTGAACGTGTTGCAAAACCTGAGGCTCATGATCACTTCCTTCTACAGGCTGCTCTTAACATGCTAACCAGATGTCAGATGCTGAGCTACAGAGAGGATGGGATTCTGTGCGCTGCAATTCACCCAGGCTGGGTGAAAACAGACATGGGCACCCAGGAGGTGGGTACTAAGCTTATGGGGAGGGTGTCTGAGCCAGAGGATGCTAAGGGCTCCCTGTATGTGGGGCCTAGCAAACTCTCATTCGAGTAGCCCTGAGAGCATTGGTCCTGCTCTTGGGAGGAAGGGCAATTGGCATAAGCTCCCTGGAGCCCTTGAACTCTGAATTTGTGACCTGTGAATAGTCACTGCTGAGCTGGGACTAAACAGTCTCATCATGCTGCAGTGCAGCCCCTGTCACCACTATTCTCAGAGACACTGCCCTGCCAGCATGTTCACAGTCCAGGGTTGAAGAGGTTTTGAGTAGAGGTGATCAGAAACCCTCAAACAAAAGAAAAAGTGCCTCTTCACTTCACCTTAGCATAATTCTCTTGAAACATCCTGGGATCAACAGGATCTGGGGAGGGGACCCAGCCTGGTTCCCTGGTGTAGCTGCAGGACTCCCACCCCAGAACACACAAGCCTGGCACTTGCATCCCAGGATCCAGGAGCCTGTTCACCAATTGCAGTTACTTGATGAAATTGGCATTCTTGCCAGTTTCACTCTTTGACAAAACATCAGTGTTACTGAGCAGCTGCAGGGTCAGGGACCTTTCTCTACTTCAGAAATTACAAAAAAATTGGGTTCCCATCTGATTCAGACCAGATCAAATTTAAAAGCAAGTAAAAAGGAAGAAAGACATTTTTGGGAAGCTGGAAACCCTAGCTCTCAGCCAGCTGTACTCAGGGAAAGGCTGGTCATCTATGATATGGAATCTGACAGATCAGGGAAGGCTCCTACCTGCCTCTTCTCGGATGTCCTCCTTCCTGGCAGCCTGAAAGTTCCTAGGATCACATCTGAGAGGCCAGGCTTGCTGTGGTGGGAGGGGTTTCTTGAAGGCCTGGACCATGGATGAAATGCTGTTTGTATTAAACATCAGTGCACTAATTTGGGCCCTTTGCCGCCTTCATTATCCTCACAGGAGAGAAGGTACATTTTTTAATGGATTCTATAACCATTTCGATTCGTAACCTACTCCCTTCTCACCGTTGTCACTTGGTTTCTGTTTCATCACATTGCCTGTAGTCATGAGCTAGCCCTCAATGCTCTGCACAGCCTATGTGCATGACTGCCCCAAACCACACCAGACACTGGGAGCATTCCAGCCCATCAAATAACCACAGCTCACCAGGACCCAGCACTGACAGCCAAAGCCATGAATGCTTGCTCTGTAAGCAGTGTGCACACTGGTGTACTTACACATATAACTTGGGGGTTGGACTAAATGACCTCCTGAGGTCCCTCCCAACCCCAATTTTCTATTATTTCAATTTTCCTATGGTAACTGACCAGCTCTACACCTGGCTTGTGCTCCAGTTGTACAGCTGGGTTAGATCACAGGGACCCAGGTCTTGTTGCTAACCTACACCTTGGTTTGACTGTTACAGGCGGACCTGACTGTGGATGAGAGTGTGCGAGGAATCCTCACAGTGCTCTCTGCCCTCTCCGAGAAACATAATGGGAGCTTCTTGAACTGGCTGGGGAAGCCTATTCCCTGGTGAGAGACCTGCCTGGTGCATGTGGACTTAGGACAGACAGGCTGCCATGAGAGCAAGCGGGGGAAATGAGCTCTCTTCGGTGGTGGTGTCTGCACGTGTACCCAGAAACTAGGGTTAGGTTTTTTAGAGCCCCCAGTGAATAGAAACTTCCTATTTGCAAAGGTACTTGTAGGCTCCACATGCTATCAAGGGTAGCCAAAAGTGTGATCTGCAGGGGGGGGCTCCCTTGAGGCCTTTCTGTGAGATGCATTGCAGCTCTTCACCTAAGTAGCTAATAAATACACTGAAACGGGAACTGTGTCACTGCTGTCTCTTCTACAGGTTCCCAGCTCCTCTGCAGATGGGTATCTCAGTCCTGGTACAATTGCCACATCATAAAGTATACTGTACCCAGTCTCCCTCTTTGCCCACTCCCTCCAGGACTTTAGCTCTTGGGTGTGCATTTACCAGAAGAAGGTGAGGGTCTGCCTAAGCATATGGCTGGGTGGGCACACAGCCACTGATGAGGCAGATAGACTGACAGTCCTGCATCAGAGCTGGCAGAGGGCACAGTGCTGGCCTTGCATTTCAGGGCAGGAATGACCTAGGGCAAGGGTTGGCAACATTTTGCTGGCAGTGGATCTTTCTCTCCGACTCTGGGGGAGGGTGGGGTCAGAGGGTCTGCAGGGATCTGCAGTGGGGCATCCTGGTAGGAGGAGAAGAGCAGCAGGCTTTGCTTGTGGGCTGGATGAAGTCTCTGTGGGCTGGATCCAGCCTACCAAACACAGCCTGCTGCCTGCTCACTACTCTCCTCCTCCAAGGTGATCCACTGCAGATGCCTGCAGGCCCTGACCAGATAAAATCTCACAGAATTGTAGAGAAGCAAAGTTGAAACTCACCTCCATAGGTCATCTAGTCCAAGCCTTTGCCTGAGCCAGGATCACCCCTATCCAAACCATCCTATACAAATCCATTTTCTAATCTATTAGCAAAACTGCACAGTCAACCCTGACACAACACAAGACATAACACCGTAACCTGCCACAGGTAAAGCAGGGGCACAACAGTAGCCAATGCCCTGCTTCCATAAAGGTTGTTAATATACATTCAAGAAACCCCAGGAAGAGGGCCATGCCCTCCGCTGCAGGGGAAGGCAGAACACACACCCCCTCACCCGTCTGTACCATGTGACCCTGGGGTAAAATTCCTTCATGACTTTATATATGGCGATCAGTGTGACTCAGAGCAGAGGGACAAGACCTTCTAGCCAGAAACCTCCAGGTTTAAGTCTCAGTAGGAGCATTGGCACACCCCAGCCTTGGCCACAGCCAACAGCCAGTGCCTTTAAGGAAAGCTTAAAAAAACCCAAAAAACCCTGATGTAGCAACAGAAGAAGGGGGTGTGAAATTTCCTCCCAGCCCCATACAGATGATACTTTGCAGGCCAGATACTCAGCAGGCCACAGGCCACAGCTTACTGACTCCTGATCTTGAGTCACAATTGATTTTTCCTCTACCTCGAGAAGAGGCCTTTTCCTGAACAAGCTACCCTGCCACGGAGCCAGAACCTGCACACAGGTGTATTGTGTGTGGCTCAGAGACCAAGGATGACTTACAGCCCCAGGGTTAAAACAGCTTTAAGCCACCTTTTATGCTTTGCTGATCCTGGGTTCCTGTGGGAGCTGGAACAGCCCCTGGTGTGAATTAGCCCTGCTGTCTGGCCTGACGTACAGCAGCATCTCCCAGATGCTCTGTGAGCTCAGCACTGACCAGAACCTCCACACAGTCCTCACACCCCTACTTAACAGGTCCTCTTTGCCAGGGATCCCTTGCCAAGATGGCTCCTGGACATACGAGTGCTGAAAGGAGACTATGGGGCTGGCTTGAGATACCCGCTATAACTGTGCCCCTTCCCCTACCTGCACCAAAGCCACCAGTGTTCCCACATGACCTGCATTTGATATGTGGGCCCAGACATTAGACACCTTGCTGCTCTGAGAATGCATCAGGAAGCAAGATGGCAGAAATGGCAGGGTCAGGTGTGATAGCCCAGAGAGGGGTGGCTGCCAAGCAGCTGAACAGTGTACTGCACACATCGACACTCAATGAATGGCTGGATTCTTGCAGCAGAAGGGTTCCCTGCACCTCAGGTTACAGCAAATACTGTGCAAAGCACATTGAGGGCACACTGAAGGGAGGTCGCTTGAAATATTAACCCAAGCTAAATAGGTTGTTCAGCTTCTAGTCAGGGGTTGTATTAGAGATGAGTAAGAGCCAGTTTTTGGCCAGGGAGCCAAGGAACATCTGAGACTGGGAACCACTGCCCTGAAACATCCTGACCCTGTGGAGTGCCTGATGCAGATATCCAGGACGAGGTGGGCTAGGGCTGTGCGAAACAGCACCGCTCCGATTTGACTTCTGTTTTAATGGTTCGACGGAAGTGTTTCGTTTCGAGTTTCATTTCTTTTTGTTTCATTTCAAAAGCACTGTTCCATTTCGTTTTGTCACAACTGTTTTGGTGTTTCGATGCTGTTTTGATGTTTCACCCATAGGTTATTACGGGGAAACATAAAAAGCAGCAGGCAAGCAGATCGGGGCTTGCCCACACCCCCGGGAGGGCTGCAGGGGCTGTGCTGGATCTGCCTGCCAGATGACAGACTGGAGCTGGGCACAGCCCCACCATCGGGAAGATCGGTGCTGCCACTGGCCCTAGGTGGCAGCACCCAGCTCCTGTCACTCAGCTGGCAAATCAGGGGCTCCACTGGGAGGACTCCAGCACAGAGCCCACAGGCCTCCCAGGGGTGCCGGTGAGCCTCCAATCTGCCTGCCAGGTGACAGGAGATGGGTGCTGCCTCCTGGATGGGCAAATCGGGGCAACCACCATGGGCCCTGCACTTTGGGGGACCCCGCAGAGGTGGGTGGAGTGGCCGTGGTGACTCTGCGCCACCACCACTGCCAGCTGCACATCTGGCCACTCACTCCCCCCCACCACTGCTGCCGCCGATAATGGGGGCGGCTTTTTTGCATCCAGAGCGCTCAGGATCAGGGCAGGGGCAGGTCCCCGCAGAAACTGATTTGCCCCAGGCCCCACACCCTCCTCGGATCGAGGGCCAGATGCAAGTGGCCAGACACAAAGCCAGCAGCAGTGCAGTCACCACGGCCACTCCACCTGGCTCCACAGGGCCCCTCAAAGTGCGGGGCCCATGGCGGTCACCCCGATTCACTCCCTGCCCGGGACAGCCCTGACTGTCGCTGGCCCCAGGTGGCAGCACCCATCTCCTATCAGCCGGGTGGCAGATCGGGGGCCTGCCAGCACCCCCGAGGGCGCTGCAGAGCCTGGCGGTGTATGCCCCTAATCTGCCTGCCAGGTGACAAAAGCCAGGTGCTGCCGCCTGGGGCCAGCAGCGGCATGGAGCTTCCACTAGTCTCATCTGACAGGCAGGACTCTGGCACAGCCCCCGCAGCCCTCCCAGGGGTGTGGGCGAGCCCCAATCTGCCTGCCAGGTGACAGGAGGTGGGTGCTGCCAGCTGGGACTGGCGCTGAAGCCAGCAAGCCTGGCTTCAAAACTCGAAACATTTGAAATGTTTCAAGTTCCTTTGTTTCATTTTGAAGCTGTTTTGAAGGCTTTTCTTTTGTTTCAATTTCACTGTTTTAAGCTTAAAATGCATCGAAACAGCTTTGAAACAAAATGCTAGGCAAAATTTCACACAGCCCTAGTAGGCATCTCATTCCCTTGAGTTTCTATGACCATCCCAGCCTGTGTTCTCCTTTCTGCTCCAGCCCCAAGTTGGAGTCACAAAACCATGAGGCTGGGGACCAAGCAGCACAGCCCCCTCCCACTATGAACAGGGAGGGGACAGACAGTGGAGCTTTCATTAGCTAGAGAGAATAGGCTTGCACCTGTTGAACCCAGAAAGGGAACATATTCCAACAGCAACAGGCAAGGCTTGGGCACCAAAAGGTACTTAACCCCGCACCAGCAATTGCCACACTTAGCAGGGAGCCTGGCCCAAGGGTTGGTGCCTCCAAACTGCAATGCATGATTTTGCCCACGGGATGGAGCCAAAACACCTTCTATTGAAAACCTCCTTTCTTCCCCCTTTCTGTTGAAAATGGGGCTGGCTCTATTCTGGAAGAGTGGGTGATGTTGAACTTTGGCCTCTGGAGAGAGGTGAAGCTCCTTCCCTCTGACTTCTGCAGAAAGAGGATTTGACTCACTGAAGCCTGAATAAAAAGTGCTAGAGAGCTTTTCCAGAACAGGAATAACTTCATTCAGTCAGCCTCAGGGTGTGGCTGGACAAACACGTCTGTCCGAGCTGAAGCAGAGGGGAGGGACTCACGGCATGTCAGCTGCTCCGTGGTAATTGTTTTGTGTGTCCATTCTAGCCCATAGTAAATGCAAGTTAAACCACAGGGATTTGACAGTTGTTTCATTCTCAGGCTAGAGGCAGATACATGAAAGAGTTTACTGTGGATGAACTGGTCCATGGTAAGGCCCCCGTCCTCCTTTTAACTCATCTGCTCATACCCTAAGCAACCAGTGGGAAGATGCATCCTGGACACTGGGCATATTTACACTGCAGCAGTAGCCTGCTGTAGCCTGGATGCTCATGAGCAACTTCTCTCCCACTTCCTCCAAGCCCAGAAATATGCCAAGAAAGCTGCACTCAGAGATCCCAGAGACCAAGGTCACAAGAGCAGCTGCAGATGGATACCAAAGGGCTTCTTCACTGGTACATTTCTGGGTTTTCAAGCATGTGTGGGGGAGGACCCTGTTACAGTGCTGTAAATGTACCCTGAGGTCTCTATGTTCTCCGCCATGAGAGTTAGTCTAGAGAAAGCTGCATCTTCTCCAACCCATAAGGCCATGTTCTCCAGAAGCAGCCTCATCATGTGCTGTGCTGATGCTAAAGCATTCTCGTTCAGAGGGCAGGTGGGATTCAGCTTTGCAAGAAAGAAAGAACAGGTCCTGGTACAGTGGCGCTGCCTGCCAATGATTTCACAAAGGAGGCCCACAAAAATGGATCCCAAGGCCTGTGCTAGCCCCCAGGATAGGAGACTGGGAAGAATAGCAGTGCAGTGGATGGGTTGTTTTTAACTCCAAGCTTGCTTATAGCTCCAAATGAGGATGGAAGAAGTGTCCCTAGGGAGATACAGTGATACATCAAATGCTTGTTGCCAATAGATGGAGCCAGCTGAACTGCAGTCTGCCAGGCCTGGGCCCCATCTAAAAAGAAGAAACTACTCAAATTGTTTCTGTGAAACATTGTATTAGGCCAGGTCCTCCAGGCCTGCTGCCTGCGGAGATGACTAAGCCCATGTCAGAACACCCTGGGACATGGGGAGCAGGGGTGTGTCCCCTGGGCAGCAGGAGTGCAGAAACATTTCCTTGTGCTGATGAGCAGCATCTGTCCCTTCTTCAGAGAGTGCCTGGGGAGGTAATTCCCACACTTGGGTCAGCTGCAGCCTGGTGAGTCCCAGCCTATGGCAGTATCTCTCTCTGGGGCCTGTAAGTCCAGCAGGCAAATCTCTGCAGTGCCTTTGGGGAAGCAGGTATGTGGGAGTGGGTAGCATGTTCCTCCCCAAAGGCCTCCCAGATGGTATCCCAGGCAGCTGGCACCCTCAGCAATCATGTGTCCTGCTGCTGTGAACCCCTATTCATTGCAACTATTGTTTACCTGCTATGCAAACAGCATCCCTGCCACATTGGCCTTCCCCCCTGTCAGACCCCAACACCTTGGGTGCTCATCACCCAGCTCTTCTGCTCCCACCCTTCCCCCTGGTGCTAGTTAGTCCGAATACCTGATCTGAGCTCTACAAGTGGATTAAACAGCGATGCAGCCAGTGCCACTCAAGGGTTTAGCAGGATGCTAAGCCAGTTACAGACCAAATCCTCAATTTGTGAAAGCCTTGCACAGCAGGGTAGGTTTTGTATCAGGGGGCAGTTAGTTGCTAGGTCATTCACAGCAGCATGGTCTAGTGGCTAGAACACAGGGCTAGGACCCCAGGACATGGGTTTTCTCCTCAGTTTTGCCACTGCCCTGTGCCTTGATTTCCCCACACCTGATCTAAAGCTGATAATGCTCACCCTCTCCTGAGCCACCTGCACTGAAAGACACATGAGGCCCACCTGTCACTCACAAAGGTTGCTCTGAGGCCCAGCCCCACTCAAAGGCTCACTCCCAGCTCGGTTGTCAGATGTGAACAGGCTCCCTGAGCTGCCTGGGGGGCAGCACTTTCTGCTGCCAGCCGTGGTCACCAATGAGTAGCATACAGTTTGGAGGCACCCATCGCCACAGACATCAAAACACGGGGTTTGGCTTTTTCCTCTGGCCTCTTCTGCCTGTCAAAACAAGCAGAGCCTTGCCAGGAACTGAGAGACATGCTGCTTTCCTGTCCAAGACCAGAAAAGGTCCTGACCCTGCTGGGTGCCTCCAACTCTAGCCAGCTATCATGCAGGTTTGTTTCTTCCCTGTGCTTAGATGACTGTTTTTCTTCCCTGAGCCCCTGCTCTTTGAGTTTGTGTGTGAAGCTACATCAGGCACCATATCATGCATCCCCAGAGACTTCATAGGGTTTCCTTTGGGCAAAGTTATCTGTGGGGACATGACAGAACAGAAAGCTTCAGGCACTGAGCAGCCCTGGTGTGTTGATGCCTGTCCTCAAGACCAGCTGCTTAAAATAATGTCAAGGAAGATCTGGATGGGGCACCTAACCAGCAGGGCTGAAGACACTGGCACAGACCACAGCTAATGCCATTCTTCCCCACTGGACAAGGCCCCAGTCCTGGGGAACTCAGCACTAACCCATCAGCTCTTGCCCTTCCTGGATGGCAGCTGCATGGCCAGCAGGTACAGATGCTGTGCCACTGCTTACCAGCTCTTTAAGTGGGCCTGTTGCCCTACTTTCCCCACTATAATATATACGAGGCATGACAAGGCAGCTTTAGAGAAGGTGAGACCAAGAGATGTCCAGTACCACCCATGCCCAGGGCAGTCCTCATCCTTCTGGGTGGCTAGCTGGGAATAAAATGTAGGAATTGCCCCAGGGGTGGACAGAGGCTGCCCTAAAATGTCTACCTCCATCACAATTGGTATCTGACAAGTTGAGGTACGCAGGAATTCAGAAGGAGTTTTCACCGGGACGAGTTGCTGACCACAGCTTGGCCTCTCTGTCCTTCTATCCCAGAACTTCCCCTTGCCTGTGGCATCACCTTCCTCATTCAGAGCTGTTCCAACTTCAGCAAGCCCCAGAAGAGCAGATTTCCCCATATTGCAAGCAACTGGCTGCTGTATCAGTTTTTTCCTTTACTCACAGTCTGGATGTTTGTGTTCTTGGTTCTCATTATCTCTTTGTTTCCTCTTCTGCCTGCTGCTTCCTGCTTTGGTAATTTACTTACATCCCTTTAATTGACCTTTCTGTTTGTGTTTGTCTTATCTCCTCAGCCCTGGCCCATTTCTAGGTTGCTTTTAAAACATGACATTCTCCCTCCACTTAGAACAAATGACTCTATAAAGCCACAGTAGGGCTCCTCCTAGGTCTGCGGCTGCTCCTAGATTGAGTCTCTCCCTGGTTCCAGATCAGCTGTGTTTGTTTTACAAGTGAAAAGGCAGATTTCTGGCTTAATGGCTCTGCAAGCCCCACCTGGAAGTACTGCTGTTCTCCCACTCTTGCATGGCAGTTTTTCAAATATGTGAAAACTGCTATTATGTCCCCCACTTTAATCTCTTTTTCTCCAAACCAAACATACCTAGTTTTCAATTCTCTATTGTACCACTTGCATTCATAGAATCATAAAATCATAGGAAATTAGGGTTGGAAGGGACCTCGGGAGGTCATCTAGTCCAATCCCCAGCAAAGGTTCTGCCTATCCAGGTCTAAAAACTTCTAAGGGTGGAGATCACACCACCTCTCTGGGTAACCTGTTCCAGTGTTTTACTACCCTCCTAGTGAGAGAGATTTTCCTAATATCTAACCTAAACTTCCCTGCAACTTGGGGCCATTGCTCCTTGTTCTGTCATCTGCCACCACTGAGAAGAGCCTATCTCAGGGTTGGGGAATTAGTTCAGCTGGAGGGCCACTTAATAAGTTCTGGTGAGCTGTCAAGGGATGCACATATAAAAGCTTTCAAAAGATATCATATTAACAAATTATAGGTAAAAAAAACAAATCATATACTAAAAATCAAACATATACCATAACATATTTTAATTTTATTTCAAAAAATATTTTTGTCCAGATTTATGGTTGGTTGAGTACTGTATATAGAAACAATTGCATAATAGCTAAAAATAAAGCTTACTGTTGTGTGTTGTGCGGAGGGAGGGAAGGAATCTGAGCGTGTGTGTGAGAGGGTGTTGGGTGTGTGTGGGGCGGGGTGGGGGTGTATGTGTGGGAAGGTTTAGGGTGGAGCGAGGTGTGCACGTGTGTGGGTGTAGGGGATGCCAGCCAGGGGAGCCAGTCAGGGGAGGGGAGTAGTGGGTGCGTGCAGCAGAACTTGCCTGGGCAGCGCAATGCAGTGCAGTGCAGGTGCAGTTATGGTCCTCCCCTCCCCACACCTGGCCCGCAGCAGCCCCCGCAGTGCTCCACATGGGGCCAAGCCTCATCTGGGGCAACTCATGCCATGCTCCTGCCTGCACCTGCCCTCACCCATGGACAGCACTGCCCCAGCCAGTGTGCACAGCTTCCCAGAAGAGCTGCTCCTGCAGCCACCTTGGAATTGCTCAGCTCCCCCTGCCACCGGTAACCTATCTTCCTATTGCCCCTGCTGCCCCACTCTGGCAGCAGATAGCACGGGGAAGTGGCAGCAGCCCTGAGGAAGCTCGCTGGGCACCACAAGCCTAGCAGGAGGGGAGGAGCTGCAGCCAAGCAGCTCCTCCCCCAGTGTATGAGGCTCCTGCTCCAGCTCCTGGCTGCTTTCCACCCACTCTGCTTGCCTGCCACAGTTGAGTGGGTGAAAGGTGCCTCCACCGGAAAGCTGTACATGCTGGCCAGGGCTGGAGCCTGGGCCACCCCAGGTGGGGATTGGCCCCATACGGAGTGCTGCAGGGGCAGCCACAGACTGGATACACTCAATTAGCAAGCCAAATCTAGCCCACAGGCTGTATTTTGCCCACCCCTGGTCTAACTTCATCCTCTTTAACAACCCTTCAGGTAGTTGAAGGCTGCTATTAAATCCCCTCTCAGTCTTCTCTTCTCTAAACTAAATAAGCCTAGTTCCCTCAGCCTCTCCTCAGAACTCATGTACCCCAGTCCCCAAACCATTTTTTTTGCCCTCTGCTGGACTCTCTCCAATTTATCTACATTATTTCTGTAGTCAAGGGCCCAAAACTGGACACAGTACTCCAGATGTGGCTTCACCAATGCTGAATAGAGGGGAAGAATCACTTCCTTTGTCTTCTGGCAACACTTCCACTAATGCAGCTCAGTATGTTGTTAGCCTTCCTTGCAGCAAGGGCACACTGTTGGCTCCTATTCAGCTTATTTTCCACCCCCAGGTCCTTTTCTGTAAAGCTGCTGCCCAGCCAGTCAGTCCCCAGCCTGTACAGGTGCATGGGATTGTTCCAGCTTAAGTGAAGGACTTTGCGCTTGTCCTTATTGAACTCCATGAGATTTCTTTTGGTCCAACCCTCCAATTTGTGTAGGTTGCTCTGAGTCCTAGCCCCACCCTCCAACATATTTGCTACTCTACCCAGCTTGGTGTCATCTGCAAACTTGCTGAGGGTGCTCTCCATCCTATCTTCCATATTATTGAAGAAGATATTCAACAAAACCAGTTTCAGGACTCCCCTTGGGCACTCCACTTGATACCAGCTGCCAATTAGGCATAAAGCCATTAATTACTACCTTTGACCCTGAAGATCCAACCAGTTTTCTATCCACCTTACAGCCCATTCATCCAACCCATACTTCCTTAGCTTGCTTGCAAGAATGTTGTGGGAGACCGTATCAAAAGCCTTGCCAAAGTCAAGGTACACCACATCCACTGATCTCCCATCTACAGAGCCAGCCATCTCATCATAGAAGGCAATCAGGTTGGTCAGGCATGACTTGCCCTTAGTGAATCCATGCTGACCATTCCTTATCAACTTATTTTCCTCTAAGTGCTTAGAAACAAATTCCTTAAGGACTTGCTCCATGATTTTTCCAGGGACTGAGGTGACACTGACCTCTTTATAGTTCCCCTGATCCTCCTTCTTCCCTTTGTTAAAGCTGGACACTATATTTGCCCTTTTCCAAACATATGGGACCACAAATTTTCAAAGATAATGTTGTGTGCTGTCACTGTCTTGTTGGGCTGAGTCTGAGCTTAGGCGGAGTATTTCTGTTGTTCTTTGTTGTATGCTACAAATTGCAAATTGCTGTGCTCAATATACGCTCTCTTCAGAGAGATTATTTTTGTCTAAGCATTTTATGACTTCAGTATCACTACCTAAAGTCTAATATTAAGTCTGGCAATATGCTTCACATCCTGCGACTCCAATTGCCCTTGGATTTCTTGATTTCATCCCTGCATGCCCTAGCAATATTCTTATACTCTTCTGTAGTCATTTGTCCAAGTTTGTTTCTTGTAAGCTTCCTTTTTGTGATTTAGCTAATTGAAAAGTTCCCTACTAAGCCACGCTGGTCATCTTCCATACTTTCTATTCTTCCTGCACATCAGGATGGTTTATTCCTGTGGCTGTAGTAAGGTTTCTTTAAAGTACAGCCAGTTCTCCTGGACTCTTTTCCCTCTCATACTGTCTTTTTTTACCCCTCACAGAGGATCCTGCCCATCAGTTCCCTGAGTCAGTCTGCTTTCTGAAGTCCAAGGTCCTTACTCTGCTGCTCTCCTTCCTTTCTTCCTTTCCTCAGGATCCTGAACTCAGTTGCTTCATGGTTGCTTCTGCCCAATTGTTACCAGATTTGCCGGTCACTTTGGGGTGTGCTCATTTATTAGGGATACATTTCTGCAATTCTATCAATGTGCTGCTTGTGTTACTTGTGTTTCTATATGGAGCTGTATCTCTCCCTTCTCCAAGTCCTCTCCCTCAATGGAGTTATCTTGCAGGACTCAGTTTCAATGGGGCTGGGTCCCTCCAATCACCAAATCAGTCAATCACATCTATGCACATACACACACAGATCAACAGGACACACCTGAGCATTGACAGCCTAACACCCTCATGTGCCTTGAACTCAGTTCATCAGGGCAACAATAAAATGCAGTCAGACACAAGCACACAGGTTAACAGAGCACATGTGAGTCAGGCCAGGCTATTCAGCATTGGCAGGCTGACACCCTCATATGCCTGGAACTCAGTTAATCACCCCCCTTCCTGATCTCTTGTCACAATGGTCCTAGTAGTAACTCCCTTGATGAGCAGACCCACACACGCTAACAGAGTACATCTAAGCAGGCTAGGCCCGATCAGCACTTTCAGCTGATACTCTCATGCGCCTCAAAACTCAACACATCCCTATCTCTTGTCACAATGGTCCTAGGAGTAACTCTCTTGATGAGAGGACCCCACTGTAGTTTTGGTCATTACAGGAATCTTTGGCTTAGATAAAAGAAGCGTTGCTGCAGAGCAAATGGGGAGTTCAAGGGGAAGGAAGAGTAAGTGAGGTTCAGAGAGAGAGTATAGCAACCAGCTTGACCATAAAAATTATGTATTGCCAGGTATATGAACTTGTGATGATACCAGTAGTAATAGACATACAAGAGAGACAAATAAAACAGTTACAATATTACATAGTTTCAATTAGGTATTTGGGGAAGCCTAGCTCAAATTTGATGAGCAAAAGTCAGGTTTAGAAAGCTGTGCCTGGAGTAATAGAGTAAAAGTCCGGTTCCTGGAGTCAGAGAGAGAGAGTGATCAGCAAAAGTCTGGTTTAGAAAGCTGTGCCTGGGGTAAGAAAGCAAAAGTCAGGTTCCTGGAGTCAGAGAGAGAGAGAGAGAGAGTTGGGGTCTCACCATTCAGTGAAGCTTGAACCAGTCGAGGTTCCCAGGTATTTGCTGAAGCTTGCAGACAGGCAGAGCCCTCGGCAAAATTGATGAGGGAATTCCAGGCAGAAAAGGAGTGGAACTGGTGCAGCTTTTGGATCCAAGCCCCAGGACAGAAACTTGAGCTTGGGTAGGGGTTTTGTAGAGAACTAACAATGGCTCAAAGGACAACACTAGGTTTGTTTAGGGATAAACAATGGCTCATATGCTGGATAATAGGAACTGATCACTCCTGGCTATGGGTGGCATTACCATCTCATAGGGATAAGGGAGACCTGGTGGGACTCCACCTACAACTGGTCCATAAGTATAGAAGGCTATATCTTGTGTAGGAGAGACCATGCTGGGAAGAGGAGTGGGGGTGTAACTGTCTACCTGAAGAAGCAGTACACTTCCTTTCAGACCAAGTTTAACAACCAAGGAGGATGTCTTGAGACCCTCTGGGTTAAAATACAGAGAGAGCATGGGGAAGGGGATACAATTAGAGGAATCTATTGCAGACCTCCCAACCAAGAGGAAGAGCTGGATCTTGAATTCAATAGGGACCTGACTGAGGCTGCATGCTCCCAATGCATGGCTGTCATAGGTGACTTCAACCTCCCTGACATCTCATGGAAAGAGGACACAGTCAAATCTGACCGGTCACATAGCTTCCTTGCTTGCATTGATGAGCTCTATCTAACGCAAAAGGTCTATGGGCTGACTAGGGGAGAGGCAGTACTGGGGATGATCTGGTGAGCGATCTGAGGATCGAAGGGAAGCTTGGTGACAGTGACAATGAACTAATCACTTTCTCTGTCCAACATAGGGCAGGAAACTCTCTTAGTAAAACAGAAACCCTCAACTTTGGGAAGGCTGTCTTTCACAAACTCAGGAGACTGGTCAGTCAGGCACTAAGAGACCATGTCCCCCTCAGAAAGGGGAATCCATGAGGAATAGCTGCTCCTTAAGGATTCAATCCTCAAAGCACAAGGAAAGTCCATTCTGTCCCTAGGAAAGGCAGTCAGCAGGCTGGGAAACCCCCTTGGGTCAATAGGGAACTTTTGGACCTCCTGAAACTAAGAGAAGCCTACACCAGATGGAAAGCAGGAATCATCAGCAAGGAGGACTACACAGCACTAGCCCACACCTGTAGAGAGTGGACCAGAAAAGCCAAGGCAGAAACTGAACTCAGTCTAGCCATGGGAATCAAAGACAACAAAAAGTCCTTCTTCAGATATGTGGGAAGTTGGAGAAAGAACAAAGGCAACATTGGACCCCTATTAAATCAAATGGGGCAGCTGACGTCTGACGCTCAGAAAAAGGCCAATCTCCTAAATGATTACTTTGCATCGGTCTTCCACCTGCCCAAGGGAGTCACCCTCTCAGACAGGACACAAAGCATCCAGGGTGTGGAAGGTGGACCCACAATTGACATTGATCACGTGAAGGAACACCTTGAGAAGCTCAACATCCATAAATCTACGGACCCGAATGGAGTGCACCTGAGAGTCCTGAAGGAGCTGGAGGACATCATAGCATGCCCTATGGTGAAGATATTTGAGAACTCGTGGCACTCGGGAGAGGTACCAGAAGACTGGAAAAGAGCCAACATGGACCCAATCTTCAAGAAAAGAAAGAAGGAAGATCCAGGGAATTACAGGACAATCAGCCTGACATCCATCCCTGGAAAGATCCTGGAGAAACTTATCAAAGGTTCCATCAGCAGCAGGGTAATGGAAGGCAGCTTTCTGAGTGCCAGCCAATATGGTTTCGTTGCTGGGAGGTCTTGTCTGAACAACCTCATCTCCTTCTATGACCAGGTGACGCATTGCCTGGATATGGGAAGATGAGGTTTATGTCACATATCTGGATTTCAAGAAAGCCTTTGACTTGGTCTCCCATGATGTCCTCATGGTTAAGCTGGGGAAGTGAGACCTTGACCATCTCACAGTTCAGTGGCTGGGGAACGGGCTCCAGGGTCGGGCCCAAAAAGTAATAGTTGATGGGAGCAAATCAACATGGCGCAAGGCGACCAGTGGTGTCCCTCAGGGCTCAGTACTCAGGCCATACTCCTCCACATCTTCATTAATGATCTGGATTTGGGTATCAGATGTGGACTGGCGAAGTTCGTGGGTGACACTAAATTATGGTGGAAGGCGGTTACACTGGAGGACAGGCTGGGGATACAGGCCAACCTGGACAGGCTCACAAGGTGGGTGGATCAAAACCTGATCTCATTCAACATAGAGAAGTGCAGGGTGCCCCACCTTGGGAGAGAAAACAAGCATCATACTTATAGGCTTTGCCTCCTACTTATAGGAGTCCAAAGGAGTGGCACCCGTATGATCAAAGGCCAAGACAGCAAGCCTTACGAGGACAGGCTGAGGGACATGGGACTCTTCAGCCTGGAGAAGAGAAGGCTCAGGGCAACTTGGTGGCAGCCTATAAGTATATAAGGGGTGTGCATCAGGATATGGGAGAACAGTTGTTCACCAGGGCTCTCCAAGGGATAACAAGGTCTAACGGCCACAAACCTCTGGAAGGCCGATTTAGACTAGGCATAAGGAAAAACTTCTTTACAGTCCAAGTGTCTACGGTCTGGTCCCCCAGAGGTGGTGCAAGTACCTACTCTGGATTAATTCAAAAAATGTTTGGATGCATATCTTACTGGGATCATTTGACCCCAGCACATTTTCTGCCTATGGCAGGGAGGCTGGACTGGAAGAATTTGCGAGGTCCCTTCCAGCCCCTAATGTCTATGAAATCTGTGACTTCCAAGTCATCCTGCTTGTTCTCCAGGCTCCTTGTGTTAGATGTTCCTCTCTTCTTCTTTGAAGAAACTGCATCATTGTGTAAAGGGCATGTCCCCCTCCTCAAACCCACTTACAAGAGACAATAGTGTTATCCTGTCCCAGCAGATAGAACCATACCTTTGGTATCACAGGTTGGGTGGGTCAATTAGCTAATAATTGCTTCCCTATCTCTAGCAGCTGTGGCTAAACTTTCCAAAATTGAATGCCTGCAGTTAGGTACCTGGTTCCACGTTTAGGCATCTAAATGGATAGTCTCCGTATTAGAGATGGCCTGCACCAAACCCGTTGCTCACATTTTCTGAATGAGTGGGGCATGGTGCTGTGCATCAGGGACAAAATCCAATTGCATTTTACAGGCCCAGATGACACTTGGCACAGTTAGTGATCCTATTCCTCATGCAACATGGATGCACAAGTGTCCACTTGACTACTGACAGGGGCAGATCTAGGATTTTGAAAAGGGTGGGGGCTGGAGAGTGCAGGTGGTATGACGCATCATCCTATATTAATGCATATTTTTCTCCAATTAAAAAGGAACTAGAAGGTTTACTAATAAGATGGCCATAGGGCTACATTATTCAGTTTATAATCCAAGCAAAAACAAATATAACTGTCTGTGGTGGGCTGACTGCCAGCTCTAGGCTGTGGCAGGCACCTGGTGCCGGAAGGAGGTATAGCTGTTACCTGCCCAGCCTGGCTATCAGGACTGTCCCGGGTGGGAGGCAATTGCCCTGGACCCTGTACATTGGTGGGCCCTGCAGAGCCAGGCAGAGTAGCACCATGACTCCGCACTGCCTCCAGCTTCACATCCAGCCGCTCGGCACCCCTGCCATGTCCGGCAGCTCGTCACTCCCCCCCCCCGAATCTGCCGTTTGCTTCCTCACATCCATGGGTGGGGCCCTGCACAGGCTGATTTGCCCCGGGCCCCGCACCTTGCTCAGGTCGTCTCTGCTGGCCATGGACAGAACTGCTCCTTGCATCCCCACACAAGTCTCCCAGGCACTCCACCTTGGCTCCAAAGTGCCCCTCACTGCCCTTTATGCATTGCCCCTGCCGCCTCAAATACCCCCTGGCTCCACTCTGTTCCCTGTTATCCAATATATCCCCAAGCTCAACCCCATCCCATTGTGCCCCAAACCCCAATCCCACCATCCCTATCAGTCCCCACAGAGTCCTACCTTGCCCCCTCACTGCTGCCATAAATCCACTGCACTCTGCACAGACCTGTCCCCATCATGCTCCAGTCTCCCTGATCTCTCACACCCCACTGAGTCCTTCCCTGACCGTCTGAGCACCCAAACTTCACTGTACCCCTTGCCCCCTTGGGACTCCTTCATCCACAATCCCTGTTGTTCCCAACCCTCTTCATACCCTATTTCACCTCCACAGACTCCGCCACCCCTCTTAGCCCTAAACTCCATCTGCCTTTCCCATCTCCATAACTAAGGACCTACCAAATTCATGGCAGAGTGTGCTGAAGCTCCTTTAATCTTGCAGGTTCCCCTGCCACTGATTGGTGGAGGGGCCCCACTTGCAGCTTGCTTCTGGTCAGCAGAGAGTCAAAAATTGTGCTTTTAAATATGGCACCATTTATGTTCACCTCGGGTACTTGTGTATAGAACCAGTGTCCTGAAACAAACTTGAGGGCCAATATTTCCAAAGGCCTGCCTCTAGTCTCTCCTGACTGACAGGTGTCTCTATTAGACAGTCACTGCCTTCTGTTAAGAAGAGGCCATCAAATGCCCACCTTGGCAGGTTACTTGAGACACCACCTTCCTCTGGGATAAAAACACGTTGGCCCCAGCCTGGTAGGAGAGGAAAGGACCATGCCAAAGGTTCCTTTCCTACCGCTTGCCCTCTCCAGTAGCTCCTATGGTGATAGCTCCTTCAGAGTCCCAAGAAGGCAATGAAATACAACACAAAGGATTTGCTATGAGGCCTTTGAGGTGTGGCATAGCCTCCTGGGAGTATTTCTAATCTGGAATGCGATGGTTGGGTGCAGTTTAGATCAGACGTTTGTCCAACTCATAATATCCACACCAGGCAAAGGAAGGAGCCAGTTCCCAGAAAATACAAATATTTGCAGATTCCATGCCCCATGGTATGGAGATGAAAGCAAGACTACTAGTGTGTTTAAACGCGCAGTCCCGCTTCTCCAGCTGAGAGCCTGTGACCTTGAAGAGGCTCTGAAGATAATAAGAGACACCAAAAAGAAAAATAGTGGAAGAGAGACTCTCACTGCCCAAATGCAATCAGAGTCTGAATTTCAAGGGACTTCTGCAGAAGATCTACAGACTAGTAAGAAGCCTGTGAGGGCTGGCTAAGGCTGTCCTCTTGATGCGCATCCCCACAGACCACTCCATGGACTGTTGGCACTACCCAATATGGTGGGAAGAAAGGGAGGGGGAGATCAGTGCAGGAGAGTGGTATGATACTGAACTGTAGGCCATGTCCTGAGAAAGAGAGTCAGGATCATATGTAGCAAGATAAATAGTTGGAAGGGATGGTCTAACGCAGCGGTCTCCAACCTTTTTATGGTGAAGATCACTTTTTGACCCCCCAGGATCTCCCCCGCCCCCCGCCTCCTGCCATGCCCCCCAGCCCCCTCCCCCGCCTCCTGCCATGCTCCCCATGCCCCACCTCCCCTGCCTCCCGGGCAAACCGCCTGGGCTCTGACCCCACTCACTCAGCCCAGCCTGGGTGGCAGGGAGTGCAGCTCAACCCAGCCATGTGCATCCTGCCGCTCCCAATTGTGGAGCCTCTGACAGACTGAAATCAACTGTCAGAGGCTCAACGATTGACTTTGGTGACCGCTGGTCTAATGGGTAAGGATGGGGAGAGAGAGGTTGTTAACCATGTTAGGCTGAAGTCAGGCAAAAGGCCAGGTAGATATACACCATTATAGACTAAGTAAGATATATAGAGAGAGAGCACAAGCTTTTATGAACCCAAGTTCACTTTAGAGGCTGTGAAAGGATGTGAAGAAAGCAGACTCCTGTATACAAAGGAAGAAGAAATTAGAACACAAAGACAAGGGAGGGGGTTGAGAGAAAGGAGAGGGGAGCAGTGCTAGAAGAGACAAACAAATGATCAGTAAACCCACAGGAACCCATGGTGGGGGGGAATCAAGAAACACAGATTTACTCCTGATGGCTAAAACTTGGGCATGGACACCTTCCTTCACACCCTTCCATTTTTTGCCTCAATTTCTCTATCTGTATGATGAGCTAGTTATATGTTTTAACTCTGCTTAAAAGCATTTTAGGGCAAAGCTCAAGGTTGACAAGGAACAGGGTTTTAAGACTTTGAAGCCTTGTCTACATCAGTGTGACCCGTGTGTTTATGTGTGGTAGCTAACTCCTGTCTGTAGTCTAACACCTGACTTGTCTTCCTAGTGCAGACACATCCAGTGATATGACTGGGGAACAATCAGGGAATCAATTGACTGCCATGACACTGCTGCTCAGGCAGTTGCAGGACAGGAACAAGTCACATGCCATGACTCATTTTAGTACCAGAGTAACCTCTATCCAACAGCAATCGCAACTCAAGGGTCAAGACAAAAAAAAACCTATCCAGTGAGGCAAGAGAAGTCTGTGCTATGTGCTGTATGTCTAGGCAAGCATAATCCAGGCACTTTAATTTTCCCTGATAGATCAGTCATGTAACACTGCTGCCAGCTGCATTTGCTAACATTTGAGGTGATTTCAGGTTGACCCAGGCTGAGTTGGCTGTTTTGAAGATTAAGCGAAACCTATTTAGTTGCTTATAAGTGTGAAAACAATTAAAGTGAAGGGTCCCTGTGCAGGCTTGTGGGTGCTTATGCATCCATACAGCAGAAGGGTAGGATGGAAAACTGTGCACAAGGGTCCAAAATGGCCATTTCACTGCTGGGCAATTGCCACTGGGTCACTTAACATGAAACATGTTCTCCAGATCAGTGACTCTGGTGTATACAGAAGTGCTCCATGCACATTTTACAGCGCTGTAATATAGAGCACTTTTTATAGTACTGTAAAGGGTGAAGACAGAAGTGACAATTTTTGCCCAATCTGGCCACAGACAGCAGTCTATAGCTGTGACCAAACACAAGTGCATGGCTGTAGACAGCTTCAAAAACTGTAATTGGGTAAAAATCTGACCCCTCATTGCATGAGGTATCAGATGCAGACATTTCAAAATATAGCCTCCTCTTGTGTCTACAGAGCTCCCAGCCTGTTGCTGTTTTCAGAATGGGAGGGTGGCGAAAGGGTGCAGAGTTCAGTCTTGTTTTTTTTCAGCCCCCCCCCCCCCCGAAGTGTGGGGTGGGGTGTATTAGAGCCCCTCCAAGGTGAGGGGGCTCCAATTCATCCACCCCACCCTTCAGCACCAGCTGGGGAGCCCCAAGATAGAGCTCCCTAGTCTGCCTTTCCCTCTTCCCATTCTGAAAACAGGAGCACTGTCAGAGAGCCCTGGCTGTTGCTGTGGGAGTCTGGCTGCAGGCTCCCAGACCCAGCTAGATTCCCTCCTCCCTGGAACCAGCAGTGAACTTCTGTTTGGTCCAGGGTAACGTTGTAACTCGGAACGCTTTGCAGAAAACCTTAGTTACAGCACTCTTAAACAGGCTAGGAGGCAGGGGGCACTCAGCAGCCTCCTGGAGCTTCTCTACTGGTCAGAAATTTGGCCAGGCTACAGAAGTTATTTAAAGCATTGCAGGTTGCTAAAGTGCTGTAAAAATACTGCACTTCAAATTTACTCATTTAACAAGGGTTAATTTAAAGCACTGTACCCATTTTTTAAGTGCTGTAAAGCTGTGCACTTCTGTTGTCACAGCAATAAAGCACTTTAAATGGTGAAAAAAACAACTTCTGTACACATGTTGAAGCTGGGAAGAGCATGCAAAGCCCTGCTTGTCCAGAGGGACACGGGGGACAAAGGAGAGCAAACTGGAGAAAGGACAGTTCTGCCCCTTTAACATGGATCAAGCTGAAACTGTTCTGTGGAGGTGGAGTAGTGAAAAGGAGGCAGGTCTAAGTGGCCAGAGCATAAGGAAGTGCTTCAAACCAGCTCCTGGTGTCAGGGACAGGAGAGGGGACTCAGGCTCTGAAGCAGAAGTCTGCGGGACTCTAGCTGAAGGTTGACTGGGGACAGAGCACAGGCAGCTGCTCCAAGCGCCTGAACTTTGGATTAAGTTGTGTTTCCAGCCCCTGGAGACCCCGGCTTTGGTGAGTCTGCGTTTCCTTGTCTGTGGTCCTACCAGATCACAGATCTTGGTTTGCATAAGGCTCTGAGACCTCTTCCCAGGGAGGTATCACCATGCTAGGAGCATACCTTGAGCCCTGTGATTTGGTGGGTGCAGGTGGGGATGCTGTGCAGCCCGGCAAGTGAGGTTTGTGATCGGGTGTTCCCCTGTCACTCAAAGGCTCTACCACTTGGAAATGTGGTGTGAGTCTGCCTGGCCTTTCCCAAGGGGTTGCCCAACCTGTGACCACCTGGACCAGTCCTGGGTGAGCACAGAGCGGTCTCAGGCTGCCAGATGGGCACAGACTCTCTTTTGGCTTGACTGTTCCTATGGCTTTCCCACTTAGGAGGGGCCCTAAGATCTCCTTCTCCCAGGATGGGTGCGCGGTGGACCAGGGAATGGCAGTGGGGCACCGGTGCTCTTGCTGCAGCTGGCCTCCTGCATTGCTCTGGGGACTCTTGTTGCCATGGCAGTAACAGGCCCTGGCCAGGGTTTGTGACACACTCTTGTTCAGGAGGAAATGCATCTAGATTTGTACAGCTGCCATGGATTGGGATGCTGCCAGGAAGCAGAATGGGGACGGCAGATAACACTCCGGGAGTTTCCTCCTGCCTCTGTTGCAGCTGGATGGGCTGGGGTCACTCAGCCAACTCTGGCCCCACAGGACCCATGTGCCTCCCTGCTTCTGTTTTATTATTGTTAGCCAGAGGAAGTGGCTCAGCAAATAACCAGTTCCCCACTCTCCAGGAGCTTAACCCTGTGCTGTCCAGACTCTTCAGTGTCCTTTCCAAAGATCTATGAGCAGGAAGGGAACAGCACTGGGTGCAATGGCTCTGGAATAGCTCTGAAGAGCATGAGGACTCACAGGGATCCTGGTTTTTTCTATTTAAAAATAACAAATTTTATGATTAAAACCCCCAAATCTTTGATTAAAATGAAATGCCACTAATATATATATATATATCTCAATGGAACAAAATGTTTTATTGATATATTTACATTTTTTAAGTAATTTGGAAGCCCAGTACCTCAATCACTATAATAAGATTAATTCTAGTATCTGATTTGGGTTTTTTTATCATGGAAAATCAGAGCTCCCTCAGCCCCTATCACTCACCAGGACACAGGCCCAAGGCCCCTCACTCCCCACAGACAGCCCCCTGGCCCTGCTGATGCCCCTCATTCCCCACCCACAGCCCCCCATCCCCTCCCAGCCCTGCCATAGGGGCCCCCAGCTGCCAGGGCGAGGGACCTGAGTCCACAGCCCTCTGCCCCCCACAGCAGCATCCGAGACCTGGCTGCTGTCCACAGGAGGTAATGGCTGCTGCAGGGAAGCAGAGCGGGGAGCCTGGCTTTCCCTCCTCCATGGGTGGCTCGGTGGAGCAGAACCTGTTGTGGGAGGAGGTGGGGGCAGACTGCCCACTGCAGGTTCAGGCTCCCTGCCCTGCTGCCCTCCCCCTGGGGTCTCCGAGGCCCAGGGGGGGAACCGGGAGTGGCAGGCCCAAGTAGGACCCGTCAGAGAAGCTCGTTGCCACCACTAGGAGCCCTGTGCCACCATGGCAAGACATCCCTACTCACCCAGCAGCAGCTAGGAGTACAGCTCTGCACTGCAACCCCCACTGCTGCTGGGTGGCCAGGGTGTGCCTTGCCAGGGTGGTGCAGGGCTCACAGTGGCAAGGAGCTTCCCCACCCAGTCCCATTCTGCCTTGCCATGCTGGATCGTGCCCGCCGGGCTGTAGGGCACGGAATCCAAGCTAGCAGCAGGCAGCCCACCTCTGCCCTCTGCACAAATCTGGGGTGCACATGCCCCCCCCAAGTGCCCACAGAGACAGGAAGCCAGCCCCTGCCCACCCCCCTGGACAAGCTGCCTATGGCTCAATCCTGCTCCTCGCCGGGGCCCTGCAGCCATGCATTCCAGTCCTGGGCCCCAAGCCCTATACACCACCCAGCCAAACAGCAGACCCAGTCCTGCCCAACTCCCACTCTGCCTCCCAATGGGGGCCTCAATCTTTCCCCTCCCCACTCCAAACTTACCTGCGGGAGCTGCTCTCAAGGCTGCCTGGTGGCTGTGTACACACATGCATGCATATGGTGCCCCCTGACCACCCTCCTCCCACTCCCCCCAGCCCCTTGCAGGCTGAAAAATCTGCCAGCCTGCAGAGAACTCTTTGCAAAAGTGGAAAATACCCATGTTTCCCTATTAAAATGAGAAATCCACATTTTTCTCAGTTAAGAGGGAAAATCTGCATTTTCTTTTGTTTTTCCATGGGAAATGAAAAGCCCAGATCCCTGGTGATGAGTGCTGAGGTGCTATGGTCTCTGTACCCTAGTGCTAGCTGATCCCTGGAAGGACCTGGTGCGATACAAAAAGAAACCAGCATGTGAGGGGGTGGCATGAACCCCCAGGCCAGTAGCTGGGCTCTGAGCCCGCTCCTGGTCCAGGGCTGCACCTCCTGAAGGCCATGCTGCCCCTCACAGCAGGCAGGTTCTTCCTGTGAGAGCTGCTCTGATGAGCTGTCATGTGGAGGGACAGAGAACAGGTCCCAAAACACCTGGACAGTAGGGCTGTGTGAAGCTTTGGTAGCCGATTTGATTTGGAGAAGATTTAACCCAATTCAGGGACCAAATCTCCAAATCTGAATTGAATCAGAAGACCAATTAAAAGCTCCAAATCAATTCAAAACATCCGAATCAATTCAGAAAAGATACAGTGATTCAGCCATAGACTAAACAGGCAGCTGACACAGCTGCCTCCAGCTGGTAAGTCTGTTGGAGCTGGGGGAGGGGCCGCTTGCCAGCCAGCACAAAGGAGCACGAGATGAGGGTATGGCACTGCTGGGAGCAGGGACTATGCCCTGCTGCCATTTGCCCCCTTCTGCCTGGAGAGAGCCGCACCTGCAACACACCCACACCCCCGCCCTGCACCGGCTTTTCAAGCACGCACACGTAACATGTCCCCCCACCCCAGCTGGGAAGCTTGCCCCAGCTCCCGCCCCAATCCCTCCCTCTCCCACACCCCTTCTCTCCCCCAACCCCAACAGACTTACCAGCTGGAGGCAGCTGTGCCAGCCACCTGTTTAGTCTATGGCCGAATCTCCAAAGCAGTGCCAAATCTTTTGGATCTGATTCAGCCTAATCAAATTGGGACAGTGATTCGATTCAGAGATTTGAATCACTGTCCTCCGAGTCAGCCAAATCAGAATCCAAAGCAAATACTTGCCGCTTCACACAGGCCTACTGGACAGTGGCCTCTGTGCCCTGGCATGGTCCCTACTCATGGCTCCGACTCCCAAAATGACCTGCAGCCTGCCTCTTAAACTCAGTCCAAATGGAAAAGTGCCTTTTCCAGCCTCTGCACTGAAGGTAGAAGACCCAGAAGGATTTACTAGCTTATTTTATTTCCTGGTTGTTTTTCACGTTAGATGCTCTGGTTTTATCTCCCCTGCTTGCCTGGAGGATTCCCTGGATGCCAGAGAACTAGGAGGATTATGCCATCCCAGACACCAAGACTGTGACAACTGCTTGAGCACAGAAGTTGTCATATTTGGACTGTTTTTGGTTCCTTAGTCATTGGTTTACACTGATATAACTTGAATGCCTAATGAACACATGGGAGAAAAGCTTTCTCTGGTGGGAACATTGCAACACCTCAGCTCTGACAATTAAGGGATCAGAAAGTTTCCAGATAACTGAGCCTTCAGGGGAGCTGATTAGACCTTTGTCATGCTTCTTGGGTAACCGACAAATGAACAGGGAACACATTTTGGAAGAGACTGTCTGGGTTGCTTCCCCTCCCAGGAAAAGTAAAGCAAGGGAAAGCTAAGTCCACGTTCCTCTAACTCTCCAGGATTTTGTGGCCCTGTGGGGGAATGTCTCCTCCTATCTATGCAGGGACCGGACAGAAAACTTACATTGGACACCTCTGACCTGGATTTTTTCCTCATTGGCTGAAGCAAGGGACACCAGTTCCAGACAATCCAACCACAGATATTTCATAGATAGATGAGGGTAGCAGGGTACCCCACATACCCCCCATCCTTCTTAGCCCAGACACCAACTGCTCATGTCCACAAGTGCTGATATGTGAAATGGGTTGGCTCATTGGGCTGTCAGGCAACCCCAGGGGTACACAGGGACTGGATATGCCATCAGTGCTTCTGTAAGGAGCTGAAGAGAGGCAAGGTGGACTCAACTGCCAAGGGAGAGGAGGGGAGGGAAAGGCCCAGTTGGGAATGCAGGCCAAGGAGGGCAGAGCAGTGTGTATGGTCCATGGGCATGGCACCCAGGATCTATGTGTGCATTTGGGACACATGCCAAAAGGAGCCTAGAAGCACAGGCAGGGAGACAGCACCCCCAGATGGTTCATTTGTTGGCTACAAGGACCAACCCATGGGATCATAATACGTTCTAGTTTATGGGACTGAGTGCAAAGTTAACAAAGTCACAAGTCACAAATGTAAACCTTCAGATTATGAGGGGCACTGTCTCTTTAAATGCCCACACACATACACCCAGCTGCAACAGAGCACTGGTATTGGGTGTACCTATCCTAAGCGTTGGAGTCTGCCATCGATGGCCAGTCAAGGTTTCTTCCAAGGCGGTGTGGTCTCCAGAAGGGGGTCACCGGCTGGTCCTTCTGGCTGGACAGGTAGGGTGCTGATCAGGTTAAAGAGGGTGCCACTGAGGGTCATGCTTCACTTCCTTTTATCCCTTTCTGGCAGACTTGTGTGATCCCCCAGCATCATCTTGACTACCCAATCTGGAGGTCGCTGTCCCACGTGGGTCTGGAGTAGTGCATGACAGCTGTCAGTCATAGGGGTCTCTGCCTGCCCCTACCAGCAGTTTCAGGAGTTAGTTTGTGATTTTGATTAATTTAACAGCGATAGTATTAAGGGTTGCAAGAGCTGTCCCTCGGGCCTCCAGTGTTGATTAACTTAAACTGGATACCTTGTTGCACATACAATGGCATTGATCCTTT
>NW_005842431.1:65227-66441 GCF_000455745.1 Alligator sinensis
TTAATTGCCCCTCCTTAATTTGTAACTGCAGCTGGCTCTGCCTATTACTTAATTACTTACTCAGATTCGCTCCCATTCATTCAGGAAACCAGCCCCAATACAGCAAGGCAATTCCAGGGATTACTATTCCAATGCAGTCTTATAATAATAGTTCTAGTAATACAAGGTATGACTTTAAAGAAAAATACATTTGTTAAAAGTTAAAAGGTATAAAATATAGAATACAGAATGCCAGGGTAAAGATGAGACAAATGAAATATAAAAAGAATATACCTTAATCAATAAATGCAAATCTGAGGTAATGAGGATTAATGGCCACTGAGGACAATAAGTGAGTTAGGTTAGAGCAATAGACTGATTTAGCATAAACTTTAGACAGATATGGGAAGTTTTCTTAGGGAAATCGGTTTTAATCAAAGTGGGAATGTATTCACCAGGATATATTTACAGTCATGTTTTCAGCACACCTTGGCTTTTCTTGTCTCTTACAGGCTTTGCCTTGAAGTGGATATTCTAGTTCTTTTGTTTTCTTTAGTGACACTTAGTTCAATTGCTATGTAGATGTAGTTTGTAGGTTTATCCTACAGAAAGTCATTTCAGCTTTGTGGCTTGCTTCAAGCCTTGCCACACTCATGCAATGAGTGTGCTAGGTCTCTGCCACTACTTAGAAGGAAAAAGAAATGCACATAATGGGGGTGGGGATGCAGGCAAAAAGGGGCTCCTTGTTACACATTGCTCTACTTAAAAATACCGGGGTCCCTGCCAGCCAGAGCCTAGGCTAGCACTGTGCTCCAGGACTCTGCCCAGGAGCTGGCTCCCAACACTTCCATTAAGGCAGAGATGCACTAGCCAAGCTAGCAGAGGACTCCTTGACCCACCTGGGAATACAATGGGCTGTTCTCTACATCTCTCTGGGTGCCTTCTCAGCCACTAGATCCTGACAGCATGTGCATTTGGTTTGAACATCCCCTAGAGCACACTGAGCATGTTCTCCATGCGTTAGGCCAATGGAGAGTGGGGAGGGTAAGTTCTGTTCAAACTAAGTTGAAAGCTGGAGAACTCACATGACTGAGGGCTACTGCACTGAAAACACCTCAGATGCCCTCCACATCAGAGCACCACTGGCAGCAGCTGGGCAGTTGCCCTCTGCTTGGCACAGCCTCAAGGCCGATGCTTTCTTGGCTGTGTTGGCAGGGCTTATACTCCCCCCCCCC
>NW_005842431.1:66472-82301 GCF_000455745.1 Alligator sinensis
CCCCCGAAGGTGCTGTGGTTCAATTCACATCCCGAATAGTTTCTGTTGAGCTTCATCTCTGTGTAATTAAAACCATCTAACAACAAATGCTAGTCCAGCAAGCCACTGCCAGACTGGGTGGCCACCCCAGGAACTCCACTCCCACCAAGACTCATTTGCACCCTCTTCTGGATGTCTCTGCTGCACTGAGCAGTCTCTCCCAGCCTCCACTGTCTGGGAAAGAACAGCCTTCACTGAACAGCTCTGCAGGAGTGGCTGTCCCTAGATAATGCAGGACAGGAGATCCACCTTGGGGTCTGTAGTAGCTGTGTGATAGAACCAGGCCCCAGGGGCAGCCATAACACCCTCTGGTGGCCATGTGGCTCCTGCCCCACTCTGGCTCCTCAGGTACCCTCCTTTTCCTCTTGCCTGTCACACCCTGATGGAATTATTTGTCTGTAAAAGGGGAGGCTGCCCCAGGGTCCCAGAGTGAGCCTTCATCTATTCTCTGGCCAGTGGGCCCCTCCCAGTCCCAGGTCATCCCAGTCCTGCCCTTCCAGCCCTAAGTGGGGCCCTCCTGGCCCTGCTCATGCCCCAGGACACCAGTTGCCTTAAAGGCTTTTCATGGTCTCCTTCCGCCCACAGCCATACCCGTGCCTTGCAGGTGCCATTCAGTTGCCCGTTATTCCTTTGCATAGACTTTGGCTTTCTTAGCCTTAGCTTACAGGTTACTCTAGCTGTAGACTGGTAGCCTAGACCCACTGGCTCCCACCTGGCCTTTCAGTCTCAGCCTCTCCACAACCCCTGACTGCCTCATTGCCCACTCTAGGCTCCAGCTATGGCCCTGTCAGCCTCTGGCTGCCTGTGTTGCCCCTTTTGTGCTCCTGCTTTAGCTCTCTAGATCTTTGCCTCCTTCTGCCTTGCGCTGCTGCCCCTAGCAGGTCTCAAAACCTTCCGTGCCCCTCAGGCACCACTATCGCACCCTTTCCACCCCTCACAGCCGCATCTGGTCCACTGGTATAAACTAGAACAAAAACTCAAGAACCCACTTTAAACTCAAAGTTCCCCCTCTGGGTCAATAACTTCCCCGCAGGCTACAAGCACAACTTAGCTGTCTACTTGCATTGTCTGGAGACAGTCCAAGTGCTGGTCAGTCCCCCTCTGTAGCCATCCTGCTCAAGTGCTCCCCTCCCTGTCCCTGCCAGGCCCAACCCTACCTGTTCTCAGGCACTAACTAGCTTTATGTGCCTCTAAAGTCCCACCCTTTGCTGTCAGGTGGCTCTTGAGCCACTTACAGGGGTTTCCATTTAGGTCTGACAACTAACCTGTCTTCCTCCTCTTGAGTTTAGCTCAGCTGCCTGTAGTTGTTCTTTCTATGCTGCCTGGAGGTCTGCTTCTGGGTGTGCCCCCTGTGAAGCCTACTGCTTTGCAGTTAGCCCCTGGAATAGTCACTCCCCACCCAGGAGTAGCTCCTATCCCAGCTGATACTGCCTACATGCTTTACCATAGCTAGCCCTTGTTCATCTGCTGATGCAGTGGCAGCATTGGGGGTGCACATGCACCCCTGGAGAGCGCCGGTGTACCCCCTGACAGGCTGCACTCCCTGCTTAGGTGACAGGCAGAGGGGCAGGCAGGAGCGCCGGTGGCCCCCCTGCAAGTGCCAGCTGTGGAGTAGGAGCACCAAATGAAGCACCACAGACACTTCTGGGAGCACCACGGCCGCACCCCAGTCAGCGTGATCGGCCATGTTGCTCCGCATGATGGGTCACCGGGGGGGCGCGACACTCCCCTTCCCCTCTGGTCACTGACTGGCCACTTGTGGGGGGTAATGTTCTTGCTGACTAAGGTTGCACCAGTCGCCCACGTGCTGATGCTCCCTTGCAAGCTTAGCCTGCTGCAGCATTCCCTTAGACTAACAGGAGCCTCTGGCTTCCTGATGCAGCCTATCATTAAGATTTGGAACCAACAGGTTCCCTTGGTCTGGAAGAATGGTAGATAGGTGTGTGTGCACCCTGGGCAGGTGATGGGGGCCTAGCAAAGGGAGAAGGGACTTCTCAGCCAGAAGCAGAGCTGGGCTTGCCATCAGCCATGGGCATTAGCAGTTTCCCAAGGGAACAGGCATCATCTCCCCAGGGGTCACATTTGTAAAGATCAGGTAATGGTGTGCAGCCCAGTCTGACAGCCCCCTTGGCTCCGGAGCTGGGCATTCTCTAATACATATCTAAGGAACTCAAAAATGTGCCAGTCAATCTGTGTTGATAGGCTTCAGATTGAGACGCTGGTGTGCTGGAGAATAGCAGGCCCCACCACTTGCCGCCACAATCTGCTGTCTCTGTATAGCTAGGTAGTCTACACCCTCATCGTATGGGAGGTGATCATTGCACCATACAGTCCATAGTGCAGGAGGAGAAGTGCTAGCTCAGGGCTGCAATTTGGGCATCAGACAGACACGGCTTTGCTCATGGGCAGATCTAGAATTTTGAAAAGGGTGAGGGGCATCATCACATATAAAACAGCACATATTTTTCTCCAGTTTAAAATAACCTAGAAGCTTAACTAATATGCTATGGGCCTAGGGCTGTATTATTCATTTTAAGATTGAAGCAAAAACAAATATAACTTCATTGGAATGAGTTAAAAACAATCTTCAGGGCTGTGAAATAGGAGCAGCCAACAGACCACAGATTTGCAAAACAAAGGATTGCTTGACTGGTGGAACACCAAGACCATTAAAAAAAAGAAAGGGTCTTTGGCACCTGTGAAATGAAGAGTTTAGAAGGGATGGGGTAGATAATAATGACTGAGCCATGAAGTCAGCGACTCTTTCAGCACTGCCTGACTAGATATGCTGCTGCCACTGCCAGGCAGTTGGTTTTAAACTTTGGGTAGAGCAGGAATCAAAGAGGAGGTGGTGCAAGTGCACCAGTGCAACCCCTGGATCCACCATTGGCTTTACATCACACTGTAGTGTGATAAACTGCCCAGAACCAACCCTGTGAACAGCTTCCCTGGAAGGGATGCTGAGGCTAGGATTGAACAAATCCTCTGGACCTGGTGTAAGGATAAGGCTAAGTGAGGCTCCTGCCCTGCAGCCTGTTTAACTGGGCTAGCTGAACCTACCAGACCAACCGTGGCCGGCTGAGCCCTAGCCTCTTCCCACTGGTTGGCCTTGGGGCTTCTTTTAAGGAACTCCTCCAGCCCCTGAATCTTGCTGCACAGTTTACTGGTCTCCAGCTCATGTCCTGGTAACTTCCCTGGCTTTACCCTAGAGACAGAAGAGCTGAATGAACCCTCTAGTGAGCTCCTATACCCAGGTCCCAGGCAGAGCTCCCAGGGTGATTCCTCTCCCTGCCCCTTTGGGGAAAGCCAGCATTGGCTAGAAGCCAGGTACTGCTGCAGGTAGCCCTACTCCACAGCTGTCTATATGGGCAATACTATTTTCCTCACTACACTACACCAGTATGTCTCCGGGCTGAGGGCAAGAGGGATGGATAGTTAGTGGAGGAGAGGACATGAAATGTGGACTGTTACTGCCTCCCCATGTCACCTTGGACATGTCCTTCAGTGTATTCCTGTGGAGATAACCACGCCTTCCCTGTCTGAGGCTGTGAGTGACTGCAGTAGCTTATTTGCTAATGCCCCTGGAACATATCTAAGAAGCCTGTAGATGCTGCCCAGTGCTCAGTGAACTGTGCTCAGAAATGTATACAGACAAGACAGCCCCACAAGCATCCAGGTTACCCCCTGACTAGAACCCCCTTCCTTGTCTGGTAGATGGAGAACTTGGCCAAGGCATGAGGAGGTTGACCAAAGGTCCTGGGCTTTGTGAGGCTATGTATGAGAGGTGCATAAAATAAAAGGTGTGTGGAAAGTGCAGCCAAAAGCTCAACAAGAGGTTTTGAGATGGTAGAGGAGATGCAGCCTGTTGCACTTGAGGTAGGTATCTGCCAGGGTCTCCCTCTGCACCAATGGGGCAGGTGTAGGGGGAGTCTGTAAAGTGTGCCAGATACACACCTGTGCTGATAACTCCATGCAGGAGCTGCCAACCTAGATCCCAGGTAGGTAATGGGACGAGGATGGAGCACAGACTGGTGCACCAGGGACCCTCAGCAAAGATGTCCTGCCATTTGGTGTAAAGGGTGGGATGCAAGGGCAGGATGGTGAACTTTATGGAGCATGAATGTCTAGAGCCTTGCCTTGAAATCTCCATGTGAGAGGGGTGGAGGAATGTGGGGACATAGGGCTTTCCTGAGCATTTGGTTCTGCTCTTCTGGGGCCGTGGGCAGGGTAGGAGAGAGGACTGATCTTTTCCCTGGTGGTGAGAGGGACCAGTTGACCAGAGAGCTCCCTCTGCTTGATGTGCCAACAGCTTAGCGATGGCATGCTGAAACGGCAGATCAGGGAACACTTGCAGGGAGCAAGAGAACACTACTCCATTGCAGGGAGCTGTCAACCAGCTGAGACAAACCTGCTAGGACACATAGCCCCATACTCTCCCCAACTCCCACTGCAGGGCCAGCTTCTTCAAAGTCTGCTTGGATTTAGCATTGGTAAAATAATTGTATTGAAAACTGATTTGTAAATTGGTGCCATTCCGCTACTCCAGCCCTGAGCTCATCATGCTGCTCTGGCAATGCCTCTTAGCCTGAGGTGCAGCCCTTGCCCTTCCCTCCTGAACCACAGCTGGCTGGTACTCCAGCCCTGAGCTACCCAGAAGTTTTGTTAATGTACCTCCCAACACATATTTGAGCTGCTTTTATCACGAACCCAGAGACACTATGCTGAGGCAGGCAGGCAGGATCTGAACTCTGCTGTGTAGTTTACTGACCCAGCGGGACACCCATAGCCTTTTAGCTTCACTATAGAACAACCCACCCTTACTGTGGCCCAACGTTGTTATTCTCTAAAGTTGGCTCCTGTGTGAGGTTGCTGCTGGGTAACAGCAGGTGGCAGTACCTGCTAGGAGAAGACCACCAGTGGATGGCTGTGGATGCATGAACTGAGGGTTACTAAGAGGTAGTTAGCCTTGTTAGTCTGAAGTCAGGCTAAAGGCAGGGTAGATGTGCACCTTACAGACCGGCTGTCTGTCTGTTGAAGGAATGCATAAGCTTTCATGAATTGGAGGTCACAAAGCATCTAATGAAATGAGCTCAAGCTTATTCTCTCTATCTTATCTAGTTAGTCTATAAGGTGTGTATCTACCGCTCCTTCTGCCTGGGGGTTATTTCCAGGCTGCTGGGGGGGGCAGGTGGAAAAGAGCATGCCCAGCAGTCTGCTCCATTTTCTTTGTCCCCCACCCCATTTAGTCAGATGGGCTCTAGTAATAATACTGCTGCTAAACAGAATCCTGTTACCAGCCTCTCCCTTTGTTGTGGAGGAAGAGCAGGAGGCCACATGGGCCTGTTGACCAGGGTATCTCTGGGACTGGAGTAGTGCCCCCCACACCCTCTGGGTTTTGCTGAGGTCCCCATGCTGCGGGGCCCCCCAAGGCACGGGGCCAGGGGCAGTCGCCCCAATTCGTCCCCCTCAGGGACGGCCCTTAGTGCCATACAGGCATGTGCCAAGGGCACCACCACTCCACACAGCTTCATGCTCTGGCTGCTCACCACCCCCTCTCCCCACCCACTCCGCGCTCCAGCCACTTGCCACCTGTCCCCCCCATTCCACGCTCTGGCTACTTGCCACCCCTCAGCACAGGCCCCACACAGGGTGATATGCCCCAGGCCCCACACACCCCTAGGGGGGCTCTGGGGGCACAAGAGTTAACTCAAGAGACCCCAGTTTCTATTTGAAAGTAGCCTGTCCTGTAACCCTGACCCAGTAAAAACTCCACTGGCCAAAGAGAACTGGAATAGTTTCAGAGCTGCCTTGCTTTCCCCTCTTAGTCTAGGATCAGGGAAAGACAACTCCTGGCTTTTTGAGTCAACTGGGGTGATTAATGTCACTATGCAACCTCCTTATTAACACACATGCCTGCCCAAAGCTTTTCTGAAGCAGGCTGTACAGCAGGGGTGGGCAAAATGCGGCCCGTGGGCCGGATGTGGCCTGCCAGACCATTCTCTCTGGCCCGCAGGGCCCCTAAAAAATTTAGAAAATTAATGTGTATCTGCTCCTGGCTGCCTGCCATGAGGCCCTCGTGGCTTGCCAAAACTCAGTAAGCGGCCCTCCACCCAAAATAATTGCCCACCCCTCCTTTACAGGGCTGTGTTGGGTGTAACACTGGGGGGAGGGGGGTGTTACCCGCCTAAAACAGACTAGCTTCCAGCTTCAGGCTTCCTTGGGGGCTCAGGAGTGCCCCCACTGGGAGATTTAAGGGAAAATGTTAATTGGGGCAGAGGGCAGATAAGAAGAAAAGGAAATGCGGCATCATGTCTAGGATTCAGGGAGGTCCCCAGGTGACTGCAGGAAGGACTCTCACTGGAGCTTTGACTTGCAGGGTGTATGTGTGGGGATTATCCCGATCATGAAGAGCACAAACTGCCACTGCACATCAGACCCAGCTAGCCCAGGCAGCACCACCTGCTTCATAGATTCATAGATTCATAGATGTAGGGTCGGAAGGGACCTAAGTAGATCTTCAAGTCCGACCCCCTGCCCTGGGCAGGAGAGAATACTGGGGTCATATGACCCCGGCTAGGTAATTGTCATGCTTCCTCTTAAATATCCCCAGGGTAGGAGCCAGCACCACTTCCCTTGGAAGTTGATTCCAGATCCTAGCTGCCCTGACTGTGAAATAGTATATAGTACTAGATGGCAGCTTGGGCAGCAGTGATCATGAGAAGATTGAGTTCAGGATCCTGAGGAAAGGATGGAAGGAAAGCGGCAGAATAAGGACCTTGGACTTCAGAAAAACAGACTTTGACTCACTCAGGGAACTGATGGGCAGGATCCCCTGGGAGGCCAGTCTGAGCAGGAGAGGAGTCCAGGATCACTGACTATATTTAAAAAAAAACCTTACTGAGAGTGCAGGAATAAACCATCCTGATGTGCAGGAAGACTAGCAAGTATGTCAGAAGACCAGCTTGTTTTAGTAGGGAACTCTTAAGTAAGCTAAATCACAAAAAGGAAGCTTATAAGAAGTGGAAACTTGGACAAGCAACTAGGAAGGAGTATAAGAGTATTGCTTGGGCATGCAGAGATGAAGTCTGGAAGATCAACATGCAATTGGAGTTGCAGCCAGTAAGGGATGTGAAGAGTAACAAGAAGGGTTTCTACAAGTATGTCAGTAACAAGAGGAGGATCAGGGAAAATGTGGGTCCCTTACTGAATGAGGGAGGCAACTTTGTGACAGAGGACGCAGAAAAGGCTGAAGTACTCAATGCCTTTTTCACCTCAGTCTTCACAAACAAGGTCAGCTCCCAGACTACTGCACCTGGCAGCACAGTTTGGGGAAGAGGTGAGCAGCCAACTGTGGTGAAAGAACAGGTTAAGGACTATTTGTAAAAGCTGAACACATACAAGTCCATGGGGTCAGATTGGATGGACCCAAGAGTGCTGCAGGAATTGGCCAATGAAATTGCAGAGCCACTGGCCATCATCTTTGAAAATTCGTGGGGATTCGGAGATGTCCTGGATGATTGGAAAAGGGCAAATATAGTGCCCATACTTAAGAACGGGAAAAAGGAGGATCCAGGGGACTATAGACTGGTCAGCCTTACCTCAGTCCCTGGAAAAATCATGGAGCAGATCCTCAAGGAATCCATTTCTAAGCACGTGGAGAAGAAGGTGATTACGACCAGTCAGCATGGATTCACCAAGGGCAAGTAATGCCTGACCAACCTGATTGCCTTCTCTGATGAGATGACTGGCTCTGTGGATGAAGGGAGACCAATGGACGTCACAAGGCTTGGCTTTAGCAAGACAAGGTTATTTGGGTAAATCTTTTATTAGACCAACTCAAGTAGTTGGAAAAATTATCCTTAGCAAGCTTTCAAGTGGAGTACTTGCCATGTATGCCATCTTCCAGGTCACTGATGAAGGTATTGAACAAAATAAGCCCCAGTACATAGCAAGTTTGCAGATGACACCAAGCTGGGGGGAGTAGCAGATACACTGGAGGTTAGGGCTAGGATTCAGAGAGACCTAGACAAATTGGGGTTTAGGACCAAAAGCAATCTTATAAGGTTCAATAAGAAGTACAAAGTCCTGCACTTAGGATGGAACAATCCCATGCACCAGTACAGGCTGGGGGCTGACTGGCTGGGCAGCAGCTTCGCAGAAAAGGACCTTCGGGTTACAGTAAACAATCATCTGAATATGAGTCAATAGTGTGCCGCTGTTGCCAAGAAGGCTAACACCATACTGGGCTGCATTGGTAAGAGCGTTGCCAGCATATCAAGAGAAGTGATTTTTCCCCTCAATTTAGCACTGGTGAGGCCACATCTGGAATACTGTGTCCAGTTTGGGCCCTCCACTACAGAAGGGATGTGGACAAATTGGAGAGAGTCCATCAGAGGGCAACAAAATGGTTAGGGGGCTGGAGCACATGACTTCTAAGGAGAAGGTGAAGGAACTGGGTTTATTTAGTCTAGTGAAGAGAAGACTGAGGGGCAATTTAATAGCAGCCTTCAACTACCTGAAGCGGGGTTCCAAAGAGGATGAAACTACACCATTCGCAGTGGTGGCAGATGACAGAACAAGGAGCAGTGGTCTGAAGTTGCAGCAAGGGAAGTTTAGGTTAGATAGCAGGAAAAAATGTTCTCACTAGGAGGGTAGTAAAACACTGGAGCAGGTTATTCAGAGAGGGTGTAGAACCTCTTGGAGGTTTTTAAGACTCAGCTAGACAAAGCTTTGGCTGGGATGATCTAGTTGAGGATGGTCCCTCCTGAGGTCCCTTCCAACCCTAATTTCTCTATGGTTTTATGTGCATCCCCATGTGCAAACACATGAAAGACATACACATACTGCAGGGGTGTAGCCGTGTTGGTCTAAGGACATAGGCAGACAAGGTTCTTTGGGAAATTCTGATATCTTTCATTAGACCAACTAAATAGTTGGAATTTTTTTTCTTAGCAAGCTTTTAGGTTTAAAAACCCTTCATCAGGCTGAGGAAGCATCTGTAGTTGGTGTGTACTCTTTCTGGATGGAATGAATAGTAAAGAAGCCAGAGGTTGGTATGGATGCAAGACAGGCAGTCAGTGAAGATGTAAATTGAGGAGTCAGTGGGTGACAGACAGGCTGGGGGGTGGTGGAGGTGGGAAGGGGGATGAATGTAGCAGGTAAATAGTGGAGAGGTACCTGGAGAATCAGCTGTCAGGCAGGTTATAATGTGTCATAAATCCAATGTCTATATTTAGCCCATGATTTTTTGTATCCAGGAGGTTGATAACGTGAAGTTCATAGGCTCGTTTGTGAAAAGTGTTTTGTAAATTCCCTTTGATGATTAGAACTGAGAGACTGGAGAGAGAGTGTTTTTTTTGTGAGAAATGTGCCCCCACTAGTAATTGGGTATTCTTGTCTTTAATAGATTTCTGGTGTGTGTTCATTCTGGTGCGCAGTTGTTGTTTGATTTGAGACCAAGTTTTACCAATATACTGGAAACCTAGGGCTATGTTATTTAGTTTAAGATGAAGCAAAAAACAAATGAATTTTACTGAATTGTGCATTAATTTGCAGTATCATATTAATATGTATATATATTATTGTGTGTGTGTGTATAAACACAATAAACTAGGCAAAATAATGAAGAGATGTTGTTTCTTTAGTCCTGTAGTCATTAGAATTAAACATGTCTTTCAGATTCATAAAGCGTAATCGAGCCTTCTTGAGCATCTTGGTAGTGCATCCAATGCTTCACAATGAAAGCTATTTCCACAGCTGAGTTAATGTTCACCTGAGTTAATGTTTCCATAACTGAGTTAATGTTTTTAGCTAGAGTTTAAAAACAGTCTGCATTGCTGTTAAATAGGAGCTACATTACCAGGAACAGCTAACAGACAGCAGAATTGCTGAAGAAAGGATAGCTCGATACTGGAATACCAAGACCATTAAAAAGGAAAGAGGACTGTTAAAACCTGTGGGGTGGAGTGTTTAAGAGGAATCAGATAGATTATAATAAGCCATGAAGTCAATTGACTCTCTCACTGTTGCCTGACTAGAAATGTTGCTGCCACTGCCTGGCATTTTGTTTTAAACTTTGCAGGCATGTCTACACAAGATGCTACGTTGTCCCCTGCTTGTTGCTATTGCACAGTAGGGTTGGAAATGACCCGTCTGCCACTGGGACTATGCAGTAACAACTGCACAGTCAGAAGGCACCTGTAAACATGCCCTGTGTGTAGCAGAAATCAAAGTGCATGTGACTGCATGCCTGCACCTGCCTTCCTCCCCCCTCTGGATCCACCCTTGCACTCACACATAGACACATGCACACATGCGTGCACATACACACTTGCACTCACACCTCCCCCCATTTGTGCTCCCCCCAGCAGTCACATACAAAGAGCACACTGCTAGAGCCAAGTGTCTCAGTACTGAAGGGTTGCGTGACAGAAGTGTCATTGTGTTTCAACAGTATCTGTGCCAAGTGAGTTGCTCTCTGCCCCTTGCTAAGACTAATGTCTCTCTGGCATGCTGAATCTAGTCCTGACTCTCTCTCTCTTTTTCAAGGTCCAGCCTCTGCAGCCATAGACAGCTATTGTCCAGGCAATTGTCTTCAAATGTCTGATTTGTTGTTTTCAGGCTTTCCTTAGATCCTGATAACTGTGCTGTGGTTGCTCTTGCTGTGCCTAATCTCCTTCAAATATCCCATCACATGAATGATTCTGATTAGGGATTCAGACAAGATATACAACCCTTCAATCCACCAGAATCTACAGGTCATGTCCCTTTTATAGCAAATATTTTGTCTTACAGATATTAATTGACAGTCCATACTCTTTTCCTACTGCATGCAACCTATTGGCCAGTCCTGTAGTTCCTCAGGTGGTGATGCGGCAATCAAGACTGCATCATCTGCATACCTCCAATTATTTATCAGTCTGCCGCCTTCTCTAAAACCTCCCACTACTTTCCTCATTGCCATCTCTGGTAGAATGTTGAACTGATAAGATGACAGTATGCCCCCTTGTCTTACACATTTTCTCACTGCAAAACACTCTGACATTACTCCTCTCACTTTTACAGCCAGCTACTAATTGCTATAGAGCTTATGAAGGAGCTGAACTAAGTGCAGTGGGAATCCCATCTTGAGCAGTGTCAGCTGTAACTGGCCAAATCAGATGCCTCACTCACCAAAGTTTGCAAGGCAGACAGATAATGGTTGCCCAAACGTGCAGGCCTTGCTCATCCCGATCCAAGGTTTATCATTTGATCTCTTGTGTCCCTGTCACCTCCAACTTCTGCCTGTTCATGTCTTGCTCTGTTTTTCTTTGAATCCTTTCCAGAATGATCCTCCACAAAACCTTGCTCACATGTGATCCCAAAGAAGCTCTCCTGCAGTCTGTACTCTCCATCCAGTTGACTTTGGTATTGAAATATGTTGATCTTGTATGATCATTAGACCAGTGTCTAATTTGCCCCATGTCTGTATAGACTGAATGCATTATGGCTGCTTGCAGACGTAAAAAAAACCAAAAAATGGTGCTTTACTTTAAAACTGGATGCGTTCCTGCACTGAGCCCCATGCATGCCCAGAACAGAAAGCACATTACTTCAACCTGGTTCATCCAACATCTGTAAAGATTGGACTCTTTAGTGGGGCTTTTTGGCACGTTTATCTAATAGTTGATTGAATCAGATACTAGGTAAAAGTGCCAAAAAGTCAGACTGAAGTGCCCGATCTTTACAGATACTGCCAAGCTGGGTTGAAGTAACGCGTTGCTTCTTCTGGTAAAACATGATTTTGTTCTTTTTTTTGTAACATCTGCAAGCAGCCTGCAATGAGGCTGTTTTGCCTGCCAAATGGTGAAGCAAGGCATTACTGCTCTTAGCTCCTGCTAATCACTCTGGACAAAGGTCTCACTGGATCAGGCCATCCCTGGCATGCACCAGCCTCTTCTGCTTCTATTTTCGTTTCTTCTAAGGAGAAGTGAACCCATCAGAGGGAGAACTCTTGGGGCTCCTCTTGCCTCCCTACCTCCACTTTCCCCCACCTGCCGCCCCCCCAGCAGGCTGATTCCTGGCCAAGGCAGAGCACTGATGCTGTCTCTGAGGCTGTGCTTCTGCTGCCCTTCAGATTCCTTGCCTGTGGCATGAAGGCAGCTAGCTAGAGGGACAGGGGACCCATGGAAGTGCTGTTGATCATCCTGCAGGCTTGCTATGGCAGCATCTAGCTTCTGATGAGTCTGCAGTTTTCCCTCACTTGCTGTGAGATCCGCCTGACTGCTGCTGGGTTCCATCAGGGTGGCACTTTGCCCTTTGGAAATCAGTGGGGGTTTAGCCACTGGCTTCACTGAGGCCAGGATTTGCTTGCATACTGTGATGAAATCTGAAGAAGAGGGAACTTATGGGTATCTATGAAAGTCAGAACAGAGCTGGGTGGCAACACCAACAAATTCCCCTCCATGGCAGTGGTAAGGTATGGATGACTCCTTGGTCCCCTGCTCTTTGCCTGTGGCATGCTGTAGCAGTTCTTTTATAGGGTGCTCTGGGGTGGTGGTACGTGAGAGAAATAGACCCTTGTACAGACTGGGGCCTAGGAGGCCCCTTCCAGTCCTTTGTTCCCAGAACAAACAGTGACCACAACTGTGAGTGCCAGGGTGAGGGCAGCTCTGGGGAGTGCTGGGCCATTGTGGTGTTCTTTCTGGTGCTTCTGTGCAAGACATGGTGAAATACTGGAGAGGGAGCCCATCCTATACACTCCTGTGTGTCATGCTGTTTTCCATACTACTCCAAGGGTGCAGCAGGGTTGCCCCTCCCAAGGATCTGGGAGTTTGAGGGTTAAGAGTGCCAGGGTTAGCATGTGGATAGATTGCACAGGGGCCAGCAGATGTTTCAGAAACAGCAAAGATCACAGAAACTGCAGGCTCTCAGGAGAATTGGCTCAGGGACTGCTGGTAAAGAGAGGCAGGGCTCTAGGCCATCTTTTGTACCAGAGCTGTCTGGGGGAAGAGAGAAATTGTTCAAGTACTGTTCCAGGCAAGTCTGGAACGAGGAGACAGAGAAAGGAGGAAGCACCAGGACTCCAACAGGCTGGGCCCTTCTGTCAGCACACTTGAGTGCCACATGGTGCTGGGGGGGGGGGGGGGGGGGGCGCGGGGCCAAGCCTTTCACCCAATGTACTCTCTGTGCTGGCTTGCTAAGACAATGTTGTGAGAGGGTTGCATTCATCTGCACAACAGCTGTTTTAAGAATGGCATCTTGTCCCACATAGTTGCTTGCTCTGTGTGTGCACACACATGCATGCATCCAGAATAAGCCCTTTTCAGGTGTGTTCGCCCAGTGCATCCTGCCCCATTCTCTAACTCTAAAAAGCATCAGTTGGCAACCATGACAGTTAACATCAATAGATGACTGAATTTCCATGTGCATCCAGTTCAGAGCACAGTGCACCTCCAAGCCTGGCAGCTCACTCCTCAACATGGCACTTACTCTGAGTACGGGAACTCTCCCCAGGCCTGGCAACTTACCCCATGTGAAATGGCCCAGCCTGGCATGTGGTTGCTCCCTGTGGAGCATGGCAGCCCACCCCAGAGTGTGGTGACTCTCTCCCAAGCATGGTTGCTCTGCCTTGAGTGTGATGGCTCAGACCAGGCTTAGAGCTGCCTGTAGACTGGGAGCTTATACCCTGTAGCTGTGGCTGCGCTGTAGATAGTGTTTGATCCTAGTATAGCCCTGTTGATAGAGAAGTGTCTTTTAGCTTAGGCAGGATATAGACAGGCTTTGCAACCCAAAGTCTAAGTTCGGACCTGGTTGGATAACCCAACCAGTGGGGTGGTATTATAAATCTCCCATGACAGATGCTATCTTGACTCACATCCTGAGAACTGCAGAGCTGAAAGCCTGAGCAGCTGTAGGTTGAGCTGACTGGCCAGGGTCCCCAGCTGGGACTGGAATGGAGTCAGAATAGTCTTCCCTGCTGACTGGTGGCACAGAGCACATACTACCAGCATGCTCTGGAAGGAGGCCAAGGGCAGCAACTGACCCTGCATACAGATTTCCTTGTCCCGTCTAGTGCACTCAGTGGCGATGATGACTGCTGGATGGTGTGCAGTGGGAAGCCCTCCACAGAAATCTTGGAGTCATCAAAGGGCTCAATCCACTATTGCTTTGTGTAGGCATTTACAGGGGTGTAAAACTCTGCTGGAGTGGATCCAAAAGGGGTTCAGTGGTGTGGCTGCATCCCCACTCTCCCCCACCCCTTTCTTGACCACATGGTAGAAGCAGCAACTGGGGACTTCTTAAAGTCCCTGAATAAGGTACTTATTAAGGCCCTTCCCCGCAACCCCTTCCCCTCCGTGTTCAGAGGCATATCCTCTTCCCTCCCCTCCCATTTCCCCCTCCCCCACCTACCACTGCCATGGTCCCCACTGTCCTGGGGGCAAAGAGAGTTCTTGTCCTGCTCCAGCTGGGCTGCACAAGGGCTGGGCTCCGCCTGGGATAGCAGCTGTAGAAGTAGTAGCAGGTGGGCAGGTTCCCCTTCCCTGCCTGGTCCCTCCAGGTGTTCTCTGCTGCCCAGGAGCAAGCACAGGAAGGAAGAACCCACCCACCCACTACTGTTGCTGCTGTTCTGGGCTGAGCCCAGCTCCCATGCAGCCTGGCTCAAGTGTCTTTGGAGCTCCCCTCACTCCCAAGTCACCAGGAATAGGGACAAAGGCAGATGGGGGAAGGGAAAGGGGGAGGGGAGGGGAGGGGAGGGAGTGGAATTCTTATCTGCTTTGGGGGCTTTAAAAAGTCCCAGACTGTGGCACAGTCGGATCGCCCTGGCGGTGGTGGGAGAGAAGGCCGAAAGCAGGGGGTGCAGCCACTCCTGCAGCACTGGTCACTGCTCCCACACCCCCTTTGTAAAATCCTGGACCTGCTTCTGAACACCCTTGAGCCACAGTGGCCATCCACACTCACTTTGTGTGAACTGGGCCCTTGAGAACTATACTGATGCCATCACAAGCAAAGCCAATCTGTCTTTGTGGGCCATGGATGCTGCTGGCATGGGAGGTTTGTGTACCTCTGTCTTCCATGTACAGGGGGGCTGATTGGCTATTAGGAAGGGGATGGTTATTTTTAGACACCTACAAAGATCTGTACGTTTATAAGTAAGAGGGTGGATCTTGTATCACATTTCTTCCCAGAGTTGATCCTTGCTGTTTCTGCAGAGCAGTCCATGATTGTCCTGCCCCCCCACCCCCCTGGAGGCATGAAAATAAATAGCATCTCTTGTAGTTTACAGGTTGGAAAGCTGAGGTGATGTGAATTCCCATGGCCACAAGGTGAGAGTTCCTATGTGTGTGCCGGAGCTGTTCCACGCCCCCGCCCCCAAGAAGACCACTCTTCTCTCCAGATCCTGGCCCAGCTGACAAAATTTCATCTGTTTTCCTTTCCAAGCCCCCTGCCAAACTGTGCTGAGGCTTGAAGCTGTTGGGTTTTGTCTCCTGGAGGCAGCAGCTACAACACATTCCACAGGCAGTGAGCTCATCCCAGCTGGGCTCTCTCCAGCTGGGCCCTGAAGGGGTTACATCACCTGGAACAAAGCACAAGTGCTGGGACTGGGCTTCCTATGTCCCTGCAGCATTTATCATAGCCTGTCCCAGCTCCCACCATGGGGCTTTGCAGAGTGCACCTTGTCAAATTTCCTTCCCCATCCAGCCTGCAACACACCACAACATACATTGACATACATGTCAGCAGAAAGGACTGCAGCCACACACAGTGCACCTCCCTGCAGCACACCACAACATGTAATTTCACACTTCAG
>NW_005842431.1:82311-83814 GCF_000455745.1 Alligator sinensis
GCATATGCACTCTATTCATAAATACATATGAAGACATGCTGCAGTTTACCATAGCATACAGCATATATGCACACAGTGATGCACAGCGCATTGAAACAGCCCTGCAAGATGTCTACAGGCATGAGCATAGGTTTTTTGTGATGCTTTAATGTACGTTAAAATAGGTTAATGCACATTAAAACACACATGTAAATATTCCTATTGAGTCCTAAGCCATAGCTCTGTGCGTGCATATGAAGTGAGAGCAGAGCAGACCAGCTCTGCCCACAGCACAGCTCTATGCATTTGCACTGAGGTTTTCCCAAGAACTTGTCTGTGCCTCTAGGATAGGGGTTGGCAATGTTTTCCAGTAGCAGGTTGGGATGACCCAGCCCAGGTCACATGTGGGTTGCCATTAGGACCCAGATGAAACAGCATGGATAAAGTGCCCAGCTATGGTATGACATTGTGCCGCACCACCAAAGCCCCTGGTGCTGAATGCTGCCCAAGCTTCTGCTTTATAGGCCAGATCAAATGTCTCCATGGGCCAGATCCAGCCTGTGGGCCATAGATTGTTGACCCTGCTCAAGAGCCATCAGATCTGGGTTGAGGTGTAAAGGACTCAGTGGGGAAGCCCTTCTCAGGACCATGCTAAATCACCCATCACCATAAAGACATCCCTCCAGCTCTTGACAAAAGACACCAAGATGGTCCACAGGCCGAGGAGTGTCTGAGTGTCACTGTTGGCTGCACATAGGGAGTCAGCACTTTTGAAAGCCTAGCTCTCAGGGCAAAGCCCCCTGCTGTACCCTTGCCCAGCCCTTCTCAGTTTCTCACCATTCTGTTTCTGAGCTGTTTTTCCAGCCTTTTACCTGGTCCTTTTTGTACCTGGCCTTGTCTATGCTCCTTCACCTTCCTAGCTCCACAGCCAGTACCCTGGCTGTTTCATAGCCCTTGACAATTATACTCTGGGATCTGGGGCTTTTTTTCTGTTTCTAGCCCTCATTCTTGTGAGGATAATACTGTAAGCACAAACCAGGGTAGCCAACTGCATGGGGTTGGCCTAAGTATGTAGACATCATAGCTCTGAGAGCAGTAACATACTCTATCCGCCTGAATGTGACTGCTGAGTCTGAAGTCTTAATGACAACCATGTGAATGTCGGCATCATTCACTCTTTTGCTGTGGATCATTCTTGTAGTGGCTTCCAGTCAGTAGCAACCCTGCCTTAGACCACAGCACATTTAGCTCCAGCTGTTGAGCACCTAAGAGCCTTTCCACAGCCAAAAGACTGTGTTTTTTCCACCTTCCTGCCTGGTGGAAAGATGTGTGGGGAAAATAGAGGGGGATGTACTGTCCTGTGAGGCCCTTGTGGATAAGGCATACATATGTGTGGATGGAGGTCTCTGTAGCTGGGGGTTGGATTCAGTGCCTTTCCCTCCTTTGTGGATCTTTTCTGGCAAGCAGCAGATCACACAGCCCAGCTTGCCTAAGATTGCCCATATCCCAACAGCTGCTGGCTGG
>NW_005842431.1:84000-93937 GCF_000455745.1 Alligator sinensis
CATTCCTGGCACCTGCCCCCAGTAAGATGGCTGCCAGGCCAGGGGAGAGGAGGCTATAGAAGGAGGCTATAGAAATCTATAGTCTGCCCAGACCATCCCTCCTGTTTGTAGGAGGAGTGTGCTTGCCACCCAGTGCTCCATAGTGGTGCCTGCAGTGCCCTCCTAAGACAGGACTAACCTGAGGGAGGGAGTTCCCAGAATGGGCTAGCAGCACCAGTCTCCCCATGGCTGCTTGGGAATTACATGAAGGCCCCTTCCTCAGACAACCCAACCAGCCTGGGAGTTAGCTATGAGCAGCAGCTCTGTTGTCTTCTAAAGCCATCTCCACAGTCCTTCCCTGGCTTTGCCTGTCAGACAGGCAATCCTGCAGCAGCGGGCTGGCAGAATAATTGCTGGCATGGTTGTGGGCTGGCTGCTCCCATCACTTGCTGTGAGAAATGGAGCCAGAGCATGGTGGGGTAGCTCTGAGATCAGTGTCCTCCATCCTCTGCATTGTGGGACCCAGCGTGTTGGGCTGACACTATGGTGACATTGGGGTCTTGCCATCGTGAACTGTTCTAGGCAGTTCTTAGAGCCCTGCCAGGCCATAGCTTTAGTACTTTTCCTGTCAGCGCTGGAAGGCCAGAGAAGAGCTGCATGGGGAAACAATCAAAGCCCAGCCTTGCAACCTACAGAAGTGGAAGGAGAAAAATGCAGTAGGAAATGAGTGCCCTGAAATTCTTTATAAGTGCAGAGCCCCTGCAGCAAGCATTGGCATGGCTAGGGCTGTGAATGCCCATTTGAAAAGGAGGTTGCTTATCCAGGTTCTTAGATACAGACTGAGGTGCCTATACTCAGGCACCTGATCTGAGAAAACATTGGTCTTAATCTCTTGTTCCCCAGTAATGCAGTCACTAGACTCGTCCATTCCATTTCATCGCTGATAAAAGCACACTGAAGTCAGGGGACTCACAGGTCTTAACTTGGATTTCAAGAAAACTCAGTCAGATTCCAATAAGATGCAGACTAGATGTCTTCTGTTTAGTAAAGGTTCCTGGGATCAGAGTCTGTTTTTATAATAGCATCTTTCATAACTGTTTTCCCAAAGAGCTTTACAAATGAATCCAGTTTTTATATAGAATTCTTGACAAAAGCATCCTAGCCCATGTGACTGCAGCTCAGTCTCCCACCATACAAAGACAAGCCAGCTCCGAAGGTTACAGACTGGTGGAGAGCAAGGAAAAGTAAGTGCCAGCCAAGTTACAAATGGGCAAAAAGGATTAAACACCATACACAGCAGAAAGACCCATCTGGGACGGCTGTGTGATATGTTGAGGCGTGCTGACAGTTCCTCCATACTTTGTTTCCAGCCTGAGTCTGATTTTGGCCTGTCCTTTCCAATCAACAAACAAAAGTATAATGGCCTCAGAAGTGTTAGGTGGCATCTGGAGCCAAGGCAGATTTTTTCTTTAAAGTGAAATGGACAAAGGTCAACCTAAAAATATAGATGTCGAACCCATTCCAAAACTTCCCAAAGGTTTAATCACCAACTTTTTTCTAAAAGAAACAAAACCTGAAAGCAGAAAGTATATGAAACCACCTTCCCTAGGATTCCTTAAGTTATACCAGGGACCAAGGCACAATCAATGTGTGTGAAAACAGAAATATCTGAACATTTAGATCTTTAGACATTTAGATCACGAATGTTGCCAGCAGATCAAGGAAAGCTTTGCCAGCAGATCACGGAAAGCGTTGCCAGCAGATCAAGGGAAGTGACTCTTCCTCTCAGTTTGGCACTGGTGAGGCCACATCTGGAGTCCTGTGTCTAGTTTTGGGTCCCCCATTACAGAAAGGATGTGGACATATTGGAGAGAGTCCAGCAGAGGGCAATAAAAATGGTTTGGGGGCTGGGGCACATGACTTCTTTGAGACAAAGCCCTGGATGGAATGATCTAGTTGGGGATGGTCCTGCTTTGAGCAGGGGGTTGGACTAGATGACCTCCTGAGGTCCCTTCCAACCTCATTTTTCTATGATTTATGATTCTATGATTTACTGTAGCAACATCATGTGAAATATTGATTCCAGCAAGTGAAAGACTGGGTGCCAAAGGATGGCTGGAGACTTGTGTGAAGTATGTCTCCAACATTCTTCCTTGTCGAGAGAGTTCAAAGTATAGCACAGTTCTGTCCATAGATACAGAGATTCCTTTCCTCTGCCAGCTGTGTGACTACAGGCCTGATCACTGGGGAGGTGCTGATACATGGATGCCTTCTCATCTCTTCCTTGAGGAAGATTTTTCATTTGTTTCCTTCAAATTTGAATTTAGTGTTGCTGAAGGCAGCCAGCCCACCAGATTCTGAGGACAGACTAAACACATCTAGGGCAAAGGCCTGTCTCGTCCATTTGAGGAAGGGGCCTTAGAGCTGAGGGAGACAGCTGATTTCATGGGACAAACAGTGATAAAGCAGGAGCAGGAGTGGAACTCACAGGTTCAAATGAGAGGACTGGATGAAGATGCCCAAACAATGCCCATTACTCTGCTGAGGAGGCCAAAGAGCACCAGGACATTGACTAGAGCAGGGATCTGCAATCTATGACCAGGGGAAGGTATTTGGCCTGAATATTAGTAGTGAGGGGCATCTGTGGTGATGGGGATTATTTGTACATATTGCAGCGGCTGGAAGAAGCAGTGGTGGTGACTAGGTCAGAAGTGCTGGCCCACCACAGAGCAAACAGCATTATTTTGGCCCATTGCTCCTAACGTCAGCTAACCCCTGGAATAGAGGAACTCTGCCTGGGAATGTAATAACGGGAATGGAAGAAGTTTTGCCTTGTTACAGGGAACCTGACCCCCCAGCCTTCCTCATCCTGTGTTGGGGGATGGCCATTGTGGCCAGGACCAGGAGGAGGCTGATGAAAATCTGAAAACCCTGGCTGAGGTTCTGTAAGAGGGGCTGTGACTTGGCATGCTCCAAGTTGACATGAAAGCTCTCCCTCCTGCCACAGAAGAAGCATCAGAAGTGTTCCTGGACTACCCTAGCCAGGGCACCTTTTCATTACTTTGTGCATAAGTCACTATCTAATATAACCCCGTAGGTCCTAGGAGCAGAGAGAAGGCTGGTTTACAGGAGTGCCACCCCCTGGTTGGGTGATAGAACGTATGGTATCAGGCCAGGACACAAGCACAAGGAGATGACACAAGGATGAGCACAAATGTGATTACTAGGCATGGCTAGGAGATAGGCCAGCTACAGTCTATTCAGATGATGTGTTGAAGGTGTCAGGAAGCTTGCAGGCCCAGGTTGCAGTGCTGAGCCCCAGAGAATCAAGAGAAATACAAGTGGGTGGAGACCCCTCCCCCTCTTACAGTACAGACTAGAGGCATACTCAGAGGGCTGGGTACTGAGGAGACCTAGTGAACAACTAGACCTGAGATAGGCAATAGGGCTGTGCAAAGCTTCGGTCCCTGATTCGATTCGGCAGAGATTCAGCCCAATTCGGTGGCCAAATCTCCTAATCTGAATCGAATCAGAGGACCCTTTAATCTCTCCAAATCGAATCGGGACCTTCTGAATCGATTCAGAGAGATTTGGAAAGATTTGGCAATTTGGACATAGCCACAGCTTTAAATGTTTTTTCTACATACCTCTAGGTAGCGGGTGGCTCATCAATGCTGCGATGCTGGGGTGCATGGAGCATCCCACAGGAGCATGGGGGGCTCCCCAGCACACTTGGCAGCAGATCCAGAAGTGGACCAGAAGCACTTCCAGTCCACTTCTGTCTGCCAGGGAGCATGCTGGGGGGCCCCTCTGTGCCCCCCTGGCTTGGCGACTGGTGCTTCCTGGGTCTGAGGGGGCACCCAGGGTCTCCCCATGGCCAATTGACAAGATGGGGGCACATGGGGGGGGAGGGGGGAGGGGCTGTGCACTCCCCGCTGGACCTGGAAGTAGTTCCGGTCCACTTCCAGGTTTGCTACTGAGCACATGGGGGGCCCCCTGCACTCCTGTGGGACGCTCCATCCATCCCAGCATTGCAGCGTTCATGAGCCGTGCCTGGTACCTTGAGGTATGTAGGAAAAACATTTAAAGCTGTGTCTATGTTTGAATCACTGATTCTCCAAATCAGCATCAAATCTTCAGACTTGGATTCAGCCAAATCGAATCAGGGACAGTGATCTGAATTAACTAATTGAATCACTGTCCCCAGTTCAGGCCAAATCCGAATCCAAATCGAATAAGGCCTGCTTCGCACACCCCTAGTAGGCAACCCGTGGCACACATGTCAGAGTGTGGCACATGAAGGCATTTTGCTTGGCGCACATGCCTTGGAGTGGATGGCAGGGGAGCCACAAGGGGCCTGATCCTTGTGGCAGCACAGCCCCAGCCCCTTCCCCACCATCTGCCCCAAGGCATGAGTGCACTCACCACCAATAATGAGCTGGGCTGGCGCCCCACAGACCCTGATGCAGCTGCTTGTAGCCTCCCTGATGCCTGCTGCGAGCAGCTCGGGCTCTATGGCAGGCAGCAGGGGCCTGCCCAGAGCCTGGGTCAGCTGTGCCAGGTAGCCAGAAGGCTGCAAGCAGCTGCAGCAGGGTCCATAGAGCTCTGGCCAAGTGTGCTGCTGGTGGCAGGTGCACATGTGCCTCAGGGTGGACTGCAGGGAAGGAGCTGGGCTGTGCTGCCACAACAAGAATCAGGTCCCTTGTGGCTCTCCCACCATCTGCCCCTGGAACTTCAACATCTTACAAGTGGAGGTTGCTTGTGTTTTTAACATTCTGGCCAAAAACATTGCTGACCTCAGACCTAGACCCTTCACTACCAATGTGGCCTCAGCCTGGACCTGAAAGCGATTCATTTCAAAGGAGAGTTAGACATTCACAGTCCACTCTGACCTTCACTGCTTTGCAACCAAAGTGCTTTCAGGCTGATCAAAGAAAAGTGAGTTGCCAATCATATCCAAAGGCAAAGCCCAAGAGGCAGGCATGGCTTGACAGCCATGGAGACTGACAGCTTTTCTGAATAGAAGCCACACGGCCAGTGGCTGTGCTGCTTCCCCACTAACAGCCCATCATCCCACTCCAGCAGGTCTTCACTGGGGATGAGTGTGGAGGCACCATGGGCACCTATAGACATGATGGACCTCTGCTCCAATGCATGCTAATTAGCACGTGTCAGAGCAGACTCGATTAGTCAAGTCTGCTGTGTGTTTGCTGGAGCGTGCTAATTAGCGTGCTCCAGCAGCCTCTGCGTCGCATGTATTCAGCATCCCCACATTTCAAAGCTTGTCAAGCTGGCTTTAGTTAAAACGCCTCCACTACCATTTTGAAGTGTGAGATGCTAAATTCATGTGACACTGAAGGCGCTTTAATTAGAGTGGCTCTCAGAGAGGTTCTCAACCTTTCTGCTAGGACTGGCAACAAGCCTATGTGTGAGCAAATAATGTGGGGAGGCTCACCACTGGGAAGGACACTGGCAGTGGCACTGAGCATGTAAGCTGTGGATCAGAAATCAGAAGACAGTTCCCTGGCACTCCTGCCCTGGACCCCACTTGAATGAGTAGCCTAGTGTCAGAGACCCAGACACCATTCCCTGGGTTGGCTCCATCCCCTGTATTTCACTCTCCTCACCCTGGATTTTCCACTTGTGTGGAGCAGCTGCCAAACTGCTGGTCCCACCAGGACTTGGGAGAGGGATGTGGGGAGGATTCAGCCTTGGGTTACAATTGTGCAGCTGTCCACAATCTTCCTGGATTATGGACAGTCTCATGACAAGCAGCTGCTGCTCCTGGTGTCTGGAGTTTTCTCTGTGCTGAGAACCCTTCCCCCTGCTCCCACCCTGTCGTTGAGACTTTGATCTGGGGAGGAGGCTAAATTGCCTAACAAGTCCTGACTTGGGTGGTTATGCAGGTTACACCAATAGGAAGAGGGAGGTGGGCAGGAGTGTGACCCAGCTGGGGTCTAGGAGGAGGATTCAGCTTCTTCAGACAGCCCTGCTCTGCTGTACCTGGGACACTGTGGGGCATTCCCCTCACTCTGGGCCAACAGTATTTTTCCTTTTGTCAGTGAAGAGGCTTGCCCAGCTGGTACAGCTTGCCTGGTGTGCTGGCAGTGAAGCTGAGAGGGTCTATGGAGACAAGCTGGCTGGGGCAGGTCTCCTCTCTCATCACTCACCAGTTCCTTCCTAGTGGGTGTCTGTCCATGGAATCCTTCCCAGCAGTTTCTGTCTCCCAAGGCTCCTGACTCACTTCTTTCAGATCTCCACTGAGATTGCAGCACCTGCCAAGATAGATACAGTTAACTCCTGCTCCTGTTGGAACCACAGCTGAACAATTTGGCCAGGTGGAGAGGGTGCAGGGAGCCAAACTGCATCCAGATGCAAAAGAGCTCCAAGATGGACTCTGAAGCTCCAAGGCAGCCTTCCTTTGCTGTTGGCAGAAGGGCTTCTCCATGCCCAGAGCCCCTTCTCTCATTCTCTAAGACCCTTTGTGGCAGGCCAGCAGGGGGTACTCCTACGCTGAACCACCTGCCTCACTGCGCCTGACCAAAAACCAAGCTCCGAGTGCCTCCCCTGGGGTACCTATGTCCAGCCGACCCCCTTCCTGGAGCACACCCGCAAACCTGGAGTAACCACTGCCCCCACCCAGACTCAGGTTTTTATCTGGGCCCTTGGGTCCTGTGCTGCCTGGGACACACAGACCCTGTAGACAAGAGAGAGAGAGAGGTCAGGGACAGATGTCATTTGATGCTGACCAGTCAATTTGAAAAACATCACAGTTACCTAGAGGACTGACATGGGCTTAAGCCCCTGCCCCCAGCTCATGAGGTCAGAGCGCTAAATAATAGAGAAGTTAAATTCACACCCTCTTACTTGAAGTCTATCAGATACACAGTAACTTGAGGTAACCAGGTTGACAGGCAGGTGAGAGGACAAAGAAAAAGGAAAGGAAAAAAAATGCGGGAAAGAGGAGGTTGGGAATGGAGTTCTTTCACACCCTTTGTGCCTTAGTGGGTGAGAAGGACTAGGCCCAGCTCCTTCAGCCTTTGCCAAAGTTGCTTTGTGCCAGAGTCCCCTACCTGTCTCATGCCACAGAAGAAAAAGGGGCTGTTGCTCAAACCCAGATCTGCCTCAGAGGTCCTCTGTCATTCATTTTGGGGAACAGGGAGGATCTGGTTTCTTGACAGGCCAGCTGAACTGTGTGGGGCTAAATACTATTGACCTACCTGCCATAAAGGAAAGACTGCTTTACTCCGCGAAGACTTCAGCTTCTCCTGAGGTCTAGCTGTTTGAAACCAGGTACATACCATCCTATAGAGAAGCATCTCTGCTCTGAATCCTCAGGCAGCAGTTCCTTCTGTGTCATAGCAGTAAGGCCATGTTCTATACTTTTACTCTTAGCAATTTTAATTCCCGATACTCAAAGCACTGAACCACAATCGGGAGATCAGCATAAGCTGTCTGTGAAGGCCAAAGTCATCATTTTCTACATTGCAGCATTTCTAACAACTAGGAAAGGAAGTGGAATTGATGATGTCCCTCAAACATATATAGCAATGAACAAGGCAATCAGTACTAAGAAAGAGGACCATCTACCAGAGCCCACCCCAGAGGAAAGCCACTGACTGCCATGGAGTTACTCCAAATTTACATCACTCTTCCTGAGAACAGAGTCTGGGTCCAGATGGTCTTAAGCTCCTAGGGCCAAATTTGTCTCTAGTGTCACCCTGTCTGAGTCAGCGGAGTGACACTAGGGAGGAGCTTGGCCACCCCTGTTTATTATTGCAGTATAAAGTTACCCTTTAAAGCTGAGCCAGCTCTGTCAGAACTGCATACCATCCCAGGACACAAAGCATTCTCAAGAGCTGCTATTCGTCCGCTAGCTATTGTGCTGGTGCTGAGCAGCCTTGCTCCCAGGCACCAGTCTTGTGGACTCCTTTGGGTGCTCCAGGATTGGTTCTTTGTGTTTTGTATTTCCCTCTTGAGAAGGCTCAAAATCAAAGAACATTCTTGGCTCAAGAATTTGTTCCAGCTAGTGACAGTTCCAGCCTCTCCAGGACTGGAGCTCAAGACTCCTGCAGCAGAAACAAACAAACAAAAGCTAGGATCAGAGGGGAGGGGGCAGAATGACCTTCCTGCATTTCCTGAATTTCTGTAGAGTCATTGTCTTTTCTTTTATTTCCCCAGGAGATCAAGCCTGGGACAGTGACTTCTACAGAACCCAGCAGGGGAACATTTTGAGGTAATATAAAACACTGATTCTTTCTCTTTTTAAATTCTAAGGGCAGTCTGAGTGGTCTTGTTTTTCACCCTCACTTAATGGTAAGTCCCCCATTAAAGCTTTTGCTTCAGTTTTCTTAAAGATTACATTCAGGAATCATTCCAGCTCAGCATAAGGACCAAGGTTATGTTTTTCCCAACTGCCCTGACAAGCTGACGGGATCTCTGCCACCAGTATCCCACTTGCTGATATTGCTAGTTTCATTAATTCACAGGGATGAAAGCCTTTCACCAGCTTTCTGCACCAGCAGGAGGCAGTTCTGGGCACCCAGACAGGTTCTTGGCTATTGCTCCTTTACATGTGGTTATGCAGGAATGTTCTCTGCTGGCTTGGCCTTTCGTCTCTGACAATCAAATCCAGGAGACCTGTTTGACTTGTTCCATGTGTCTATAGCATCTTCCATCCTTGCAAGCTTTGAATTTACTGTCAATTGGAGAGCTGTAGGGATTTTGTAGCAGTGATCTACAGTGTTTAGGTGAACAGATCCATAGGCTGAAGGTGCTGGCACAGGGCCTGATACCTTTGATCAAAAAGAAACTATACTTGATCTGAGCCAAATATTATATTCTGGGGCAGAAAAAAAAATCCCACATGCCCTGAATTATCAGGCATCATGTTTCCCTCTGGTGAGAAAAAGGGGATTTGATACAGAGAAAGCTTCCTGGCTGGGAAATGGAAAATAGCTCTGAGTCCTTTTTTGCCTTTGCAAATATTTCTGAGATGAAAAATGGAGATTAGGCTGCTGAGGCATATCTGTAACGGTAAAAATTGCCCCTTACCTGCTGATCTGGGCCACAGACCTCTACCTGCCCTACATGGCCTTACAATTACACTATCTGTGGATCAGACACTGGCTGTAGATCAGAAATTCAGCAATAACAAATAGAAGTGTGATTCATCCCATTGCAGCTCCCCAGCAGGAAGGCATTATCATTATACATGTAAACACAAAAAGCCAGCTCCTGAGAGCTGTAGCACCTGATGAGATGATGAGAGGTAGGCGGGGAGGAGGTGGAATTAATACTCGTGCTGGAGGCATGTAAGTGGTGCACACCCTGTTGGACCAGCTGCACACTAGAAGGATTGTACACTGAGGCTGGTCACAGCAGCTGGGCTTGATGCCTGGTTCTGCCATTGATGGGTTGTGTGATTTAAGGCATGTCACCTCTGGGCTTAGGGCATCTGTAACATGGGGCTAGCACCTGTCTGCCTTACAAGGCAAAGTGACCTACTGACTCTCTATGAGTCGCTTCAGCATTCTTGGGTCAAGTTATTCTTCCTTTCTGCCAGTTGTGCAGGGTGCCACCCCACAAGTGGTGCCATTGCTGTGGTGATTTATGTATGTGCCTTGTAAAATGCTTGCAGCTAAAAGCTGCTGGTCAGAGTGGATGTGTTGATTGCGTTGTAACTGGTGCTACACAGGGGCCTCCCTTATTATCACCCCTGCCTCTTTGCATTCTCCCTTCTGTTGCCTGGAGAATAAATAGTTTGTTGTTGTTATTATACTGAGCTCCTGGTCCTGAACAGAAGTCACTGCAGAGAGGCAGTGCACAGAGATACATGACTAATCCCATTGTAGGGATATTTGCCACATGAACACCTGCTCACATGTTGTGTACGAGTCAGCAGAGGGAAAGGAAGGGGATGGCCTGGAGCTTCTTTCAGGGACCTGATGGCATTCCT
>NW_005842431.1:93968-94558 GCF_000455745.1 Alligator sinensis
AGGGGGAAATCCCTGCTCCTCCCCCCTCACTGCTTCATCTCTGACCCTGGAAGCTCTGATCTATCAATTTCTGGGCTAGGGTGGGTCCTGGTGGGCTCTGAGTTAGGGCAGCCTCAACCAGAGCTCCCTGCCACAGCAGGGAGACCTCAGGGTTGGCTGAGCTTGGGGTTGTCCCCACAGTAGGTGACATGGCAGAAGCAACATTTGGAGGCATTCATAGGGAATTGGTCTCTACTGCACTGGAGTGCTGATTTCAGTCCGTTTGCCCAACTTCTCTCCTACATGCCCAGCTGGCCATTAGCCTCCACCCCCAGGCGCTGCCCGCCGGCTGTTCCCTGCAGCTTTGTCGGCTCTGCCACGCGAGCTGCCCGAGGGCATGGATGTATCTTCTGCTTCCTCGTCCCATTCAAGGTAGTATCTCTGCTCGGCCTGGAAAGCGCAGCCCGGGGTGCAGGGGGTGGTCTCACACAGCCTCCGTTTGTCCTCCGGGGTTGCAATCCTTCTCTGCGGAGGGACATCTGATGCCGGTCAGAGGCCCCAGGACCGCACCTCCTCCAGCGGGAAGCTGCGGGGCTGGCAGAGGACCCAGC
>NW_005842431.1:94868-97321 GCF_000455745.1 Alligator sinensis
GGCGCTCCCGCCGTTCCCCTGCCTGGGGCCTTAAATCCGGGGCTGGCCGTGGGGGGAGACGCGGCCGGGCCGGGGGCGCCCTCCTCGCCCCGTGCCAGGACGGCCGGGCTTCATGCCTGAGCCGCCAGCAGCGCGGGTTAGGAGACAGCCCGCTTCAAAGGTGACCGCCGAGGAGAAGCAGCTGGGCTTGTGCGCTGCTGCTGCTCCCCCTCTTCTTGTTTTGTGAGAGCTAAAGAGAGCCTGGGAACGGGCCTGGCTTTTTCCAAAGCAAAGGCTTTATCTTTCCTGCTTGGGTTTTTTTCCCGTTTTAATCCTGGAAGACTCCATGGCTCAGAGGTGGCAGGTTTGTGTCAGTAGCAGAGAGGTGGCAGGTTTTATCTACCTTAGATAGAAATTCACTGAGACTAATGGAGAAGGGGAAGCAAGGTTTAGTCCGGTTCTTGCACCCTAAGATAATAGCAGACAGTGGCTCATTGATCTGGAAGTTGATATCTGATGCTGTAGGAAAGAGAGAGGTTCTTGTAAAGCCCCTAACGCTCACCGAGCTCAGACTTGGCTAAGGAGTTGCCTCCCCCGGTTCCTGTGCTACAGCAAACTCCCAAACCACATCTGAGTCATCCATGGAGTTTCTCCAACAAAGAAATGGGAGAGATGAGCATTGACATTGATGTTTCCAAGGGAGACAAATTAAGGAGAGAAGTGGTACAGACCAAAAGCAAAGCCTGGGAGGAAAAGTGTGCATGTGACACGTGTTCCTGTACTGAGTTCTTTGAGTGGATGACTCAGTAAATGACTGGCTTTATCCCTGTTTAATTAGGAGCAGGATCTGGCCCCATGAGAGTGCGTTCTCCCCCATCTGGTATTGGATGTGGATACAAATTAGATGGCTCTTGAACAAGCCTGACAAGTTAATATGTTGGGTTATTTTTATTTCCCTCACTCTTCGTTGTATAAATAGAACCTTTATAAGTTGGGAGGGGAATTTGGCTGCAGGCTGTGTTTCTGGACAGCTTGTGGCAAGCAGCGATTGCTGTGCAGGCTCTCAGCTTTTGTGCCCTCTGGCACTGAGGGCACTGCCCCTCATGGACTGAGGCTAGGACACTTGCAAGGGGCACCCAGAGATCTTGGGCCCTTCAAGCTGTGTTGGCCAAAGAGTTTTCACTCGCTCATTAGCTTGCTGTGAATGCTACCACCCCATCTGCTGCTTGTTCTGGGGGCGGCAGAGGTGCTGTGGGCAGGAGGCTGGCTGCCTTCCTCCATACTGTCCTGTAACCAGTCTGACCAGCTGTGGGAAGTAGGCTGTTTTTTCCCCAGCAGTGCTCATCTGCTCTGTGGTGATTGGAGCGCAGGTCCTTTGACTGTCAAGGCTGGTTTGCCCTTGAAGCGTTACTGGTGCCAGCCTTGTCAAAGCTCTTCTGGAGAAAACCCATGCCACTTCACACAGCTTGGTGTCTCCCATGGAATTGGAGCATGAAGGTGGCAAAGTCGTGTCTGGTCTGGATGGCAGTGACCTGGGAGCCAGTGCAGGCATGTTTCCTGTGCATACTGTATTTTCATGGACCCCTGCTGGTTGTATTGTTCAACTCTGCCTTCTGTGGGAGGGAAAGCTGCTTTTAGTTGGCTCTGAGCTGGAAGCCCTTATCAGCTCCAAGTCTGATCCCGAGCAACACAAAAGGGGCCAGCTACAGCAAGTGAGGAGGGTGGAGGGCAGAGTGTAACCTAACCCAGGCAGGCAACTGCAGCATTTGGGAGTGGGCTTGGGTGTGCTCAAGTTCACTTTGCCTCTGATGGAGCAGCTGGGGTGTCTGCCTGCCTGACCTGGGCAGCCACTGCCGCTGTTCCTGGGAGTACGATGTGCAAGGGCAGGGTTCCCTGTGCAGCTTGCTTTGGGGCAGTGAGAGGCAGGGGCTGAGAAGGGCATTGGCTCACAGGCTGGCCTATTTAGCATGCAGGGAAATGTGGGCATGTGCCCATATTGAAACTGTTACCCTGCTCTGTTATTAGAGGGTGTCACTAAGTGGGTACCAGCTGAATTCTTGGGACAACTAATACAAAAACAGAGACAGGAGTGGGGGTCAGAGGTTAATAACAAGTGCTCCAAGGGGTGGTACTGAGCAGAGTACACCAGCCAGTGTCCCCTGGCCCTCAAAGGAGTAGAAGGACCTGGTGGATGGCACTCAGTGAAACTGCCTGGAAACCTGAACAGATAAGGGACAGGAAGGCAGTCCCACAGTCACTGGGGGTCCCCAGTCAGAACCTCCTTCCTGGCCAGATAGATGGCCAGGAGGAAGTTGACCAGGAGGTCTGGGGACTTGGTGGGGCCATGGGCAAGGAAAACAGAATGGTGTGGGGAGTAATGAAGCCACAACTTCACCACCTCCTCAAGAGCCTCTTGCTGAAGGGGCTGTAACCTGGTGCACTCCAGGTAGGCATGTGCCAGGGTCTCTTCCTGC
>NW_005842431.1:97352-103640 GCF_000455745.1 Alligator sinensis
TTGGGGTTGTCCATAAAACGTGCCATATACACACCCATGGCAACGGTTCTGTGGAGGAGCCGCCAGCTGAGGTTTGCCTCAGACTGCAGCCCGCCTTGCCTCTGAGTGTCTGTCTGTTGTTGTCTGGGGCTTGGCTGAATATGGGAACGTGTGGCTGCGCCCAGTGTTGTAGTTGGGCTCGTGTTTCCGCTGTGTGGCTGGGAGCTTTCAGAAATGCTTTTGTTCCATTACATGTCCCAAAGCACATGACTTCCTGTGGGTGCTCTGCTGTGCTGTTTGATCCCAGTTTGGATATCTGCCCTCCAGAAGAAACGGAAGATAACTACAGCCACTTCCTTTCTGCAAGCAGCTTGCTAGTATATTTGTCCTTTTTTGTTGTCCTAATCTAGAACATTTTTCCTGCAAAAATTGTAAATATTGCTGCACGGAGCACTTTCACCTATATTCCTGGCCCAAGGGGAGACATGTTCCAGTAAGCCTAGTGGTGCTTATTCCGTAGCATAGACTGATGGCTCACTTGGGATAGAAGCATCTTTGCTTGAGAAGAGGGCTGGATGTTTGGACAGGGTGCACATGTTGAGTGACAGAATTCTGTGTTCCAGAGCACAGGAGGTTGGTGGGGACAAGAGGTGATCAGGCTAGAGGAAAGGCAGACATCTGAACTGCTCTGATACATCTGTCCCCCTCTTCCTGCCATAAGGAGACCTTAGGGCTGCACTCCCATGCGTCCAGTCAGCGGCCAGCCCAACTCTGCATGTTTTACCCCCGCATGGGCTAAATTTAACCCGTACAAAACTGCCCTGCACTGAGTTGTCACATTGGACTGGCTCTGAGCTGCCAGTTCTGCGTGACAGCCAGAGCTAGGGCAAGAGCCACAAAGAGGTGAGGAGATCCTTGCAGCATTAAATATGGATGTTTTCAGTCCTCCCAGTTCAGCAGCTTGATGCTGATTTCCTGGCCAGAGACACCTGTGTGTTCATCGTGCAGCTGGGAGCATAGGTGCGGACCTCTTTAACTGCAGGAGCTGCATTGTGAATCCCTTCTGTTCAGTATTTGGTGTACAAGCTGGATCTCCCCAGTGCTGTGGAATTAAATATGTTTCCAGAAGCTGGGGGAGGGCAAAGCAGGCTGAGACTCTTGCTCCCTACTCTCCAAATCTTCTGACTTTCTTCCCCACTCCTGGGTTTTTGGCCTTGCCAGCTGAGCTGTCCAATTGCATTGGTCATTGGCTCACTGGTGAGCACAACTTCCCAGTGTAGTGTCTGACAGCCCCTTAGGGGCTGAAGGAATCTTATTAATCATGAATACTTTTGGACTGATTCCTCCAGGGTGTGCGTGAGACATTTCCGACTGGGCAGGGGCAGGGAAGTGTCTGCAGTGGAGAGCTAGTGTTACCCTGGGGAATATGCACATGGGCAGCTATGGAGCCAGCTGAGCAGTGCTTAGAAAACTGGCCTCCAGGTCTGAGATGCGTGTTGAGATTGTAGTTGGTGATCAGTTTCTTTCCGTGAGGGAGGAGGGAAAAGGTTGGAAGAAGGTCAGAGAATGGGCTCTATGGCTGGGCCTGGGCTCTTGCAGTCTGGGAGGGTAGAATAGCTTGCATGATACCTCTGCACTCCCAAAGCTGTTGTCTTATCTCCGCTTACTCCATACTGTGAACCCAAACTGTGCTTCATGTGGTCACAATCTTCTGGCTCCAGAAGCCCTGTGTTCTGGAGACCCCTGGCAGATGTGCAGGGCACCCATCTGGGAACCCTAGCTATTTTGTGTGGAGTGGGGGTGGCAGGGAACTAGTTCTGTTTAGAACTAGTGGGAACTGAGGCTGTAAAACCCTGTGGTGATGGATGATGGCACAACTGTCCTGGGTGACTTGCCCAAATCAGTTGTAAGCACTAGCAAGAGTGAGTGGGTAAGTAGGCATAGGAGCATGGTGCTGTCTGGGTTGTAGATCAGAGGAGCAGAGTGAAATGGGCTTGGCAGTGCTGTGACTCTTTTTCCCCCTCCCTCCCTCCCTTCCCCTCCTAAAAACAAGAACAAAACAAACCAAAAACCTGATAGAAGTCTGCGGCTCTCGCTGGGAGTGTACCACCTGTTCAGTTGGCATCTGGATACCAGAGGGTGAGCTTAACTGATTCTCTTGCTGCAGCTTGTGGGTTTACCCTAGGGACTAGAGGCAGAGAAGAACTGTGTTAGCTTTCCCTAGCTTAGCAAGGGAGCTGTCTTGGCTTATGAAGTGAAGTAAAAGCCTGCAACTCATGACAGGGCTTTGACGGGGAAGGAAAAGCTAGGATCAGTCGGGTTCATTTTGCCTTTTCTTCTGGCCTTGCCTGTGTTCGAACGCAGCCTGTTTTTGTCGGTTTTGGTCAGCAGTGAGCCCTCACTAGCCATGGGACATAGTGTGGACAAGGAGCTTGTTGAGCCTGAGTCCTGCTTTGAACTAGTGCTGAGTGTGACTGTCCCATGCACACCAGTGAGTGAGTGGTTTTCAGCTCTAGGATGGAGGGGCCTGTTGATTTTGGTAAATAGGACTGTGCCAGTTTCCTAGTGCAGGTCATCCCCAGCCTCCATGTGGGCAACTGGACTTCAGCTCATAAAGCAATCTAGGGTTCCCCCTGCCCCGTTGCAGCATGTGCAGTGGATAAAACCATTCTGAGACTTTGGGGGACACAGTGAGCAGCCCTCAGGCTGGATTTTTGTGGCTCACATGGGTTGCTCTCTGGTCTTTATAGTGACTGAGTGTAATGAAGAGCGGTTTTTGCTTTCCCCAGAGGTGAACAGGGCAGTGTGAGGGTGGGAGTCTTGTCTACTGTCTTCTCATTGCAGCAGCCTGCGTGCTGGCATCACTATGTAATCCTTGCAGGTAATACTCAGCACACCTACCCATATGCTTAGTTCAAGAGGAAGGTGTCTAAGGCCAAAGAAGGGCAGCAGGGCTGGGATGTTCCTGCTTTGGGCATCACCTGGTAGGGGTCCCTGCTCCAGCCCCCTTACCAGCACTGAATGCCCACTCAGGAGCTGCAGAGCCTTCTTGCTGCTTATTTCTATGCTTTTGCTCCTGGCGTAGCTGTCAGCCCTCAGTGCAGTCAAATCAGAGGATTTACCAGACTGCAAAGATGGAAGTTCCAGGCAGAGTTTTACCTGCCAAGTTGGATTGGGTCCCTTTGTACAGCTGTGAAGTGGAGGGGAGAGGCAAGTTTATGATGGAAAGGCTGACAGTCCCTTCACTAGGGGCCTAGCGGCACAAGCAGTCCCTGCTAAGACAGTGCTGACTTTTGCAGCTTTTGGAGTAAAAGGGAGATGAGTTGGGAGACGAGTCGTAACCCTTCTGAGTCACCTCGTAAATGAAAAGCAGCTGTTGCGCAGGGAGAGGAAGAGTGAAAAGCCAGAGCTGGGAGACTGGGGCTGTTCCTTTCTCCTTGTAGGGCATGGTTTGGTGCTGCAGTGCAGGGGGAGTCCAGGGCAGGTCTCCTGGAGGCTCCCCTGCAGTCTTCCCTGCTTCCTCTAAGCTGTGGCTCACTGAGCTTGCTGTAAGAGCAGGCAGCTTGTGTGGCTGACCCCTCTGCCCTGGTGCACTTGTGCCTGCCAAGCTGCCCTGGGCTCAGGGCTGGTGGGGAGGGCTGGAGGCCAGGAGCTTGGCTGGCTGCCGGCATGACCTGCACTTGCTGTTCTGCCACAGCTGCTGGAAAAGAGAGCCACTGCTCCGGGACTGTGCGTAAGGGGAAAGCACCAGCTAAGCTGTAGACATGCTCAGTGAGGGGAAAGAACAGAGCAAATGGTTCTGGTCCAGGCCTCCTTGGTGAAAAGCAGGAGGTGCTAGAAACTGAGTGGAAGCTGGAGTCACCCAGAGGCAAAGGCTCTGTGGGAAGAAGGCCAAGTGTGGTGTATTGACCAGGGCTCTGAGGTGGGGTTTGGGGGATGTATGCAACATTTGACCTCTTCTTCCAGTGTATTTTCTGAGTTTACCAAGGTAGAAACACCTGCCAGTGTAGGGAGACTGGGGCAGACAGCTTGACAGTTCCTGCTTCCTCTGCACCTATAAGCTCCTCTGTGCTATAAAAGCTGCCTCTCTCCCTTGTTTATAAATGGCAGCTGAGATCCTCCAGGAAAGGTTGGCATGCATTAGGGGAAGGACTTTTTTCCTTCCTTCCACCCATGTATTTTTAAGGAGCCAAATTCAGCACTGCTGAGGGAAGCTGCATCAGCAGTTGCCCCCTTGCAAGCCAGCTTTGAATTTAGTCCTATCTGCAGTTTTGGGCTCCTTGTGCCTCCCCTGGCCCTGCGAAGTGTGGGCTTCCCATTACAAAGGGGAGCTGGGTGGTGTCTCTCCCACAACAGGTTGGCATCGGGGCTCTGGTGTGTGGTGCATTTGGGAGCTCCCTCCCTCCCTCACAAAAGCTTATCAGGGGCAAGTTCCAGTGCTGAGATGTTGGCTTGCTGATAGGGAGGGCTCTGTGACCTTGCCTCATGCAGCAGCAAAGGCTTCTGGGAAACATGTACAGCCCATTGTGTTTCTGGCCAGATGTAATTAACTCATTAATGCCGATAGATGAGCCTGCTAATGCTGAGAAATGCCATTGCATGGAGGAATGTTGGTCTCTTGTGCACCCAGCAGCCCTGACTTGTACATGTAGGGGATTTGCTGCAGAGAGCCTGAGGAGCAAGACTAGCCTCGCTTAATTTGGAAGCTTTTCTCCCCCGTGTTGTTTAGTTAGCTAGAGCTGAGGAGGCTTCAGGTGCCTTGGAATGGCCCGCACCATCTACTGCCTCAAAGCACTGAATGAAGATCCCTTTGCAGGGGGAAAGTGCATGTCTTGGTGGGGAGGCAGCTCTGAGCAGGGGCAGCTATTCTGAGCTTTTGCCCTTCATGAGCAGGGGCAACTAGGCACATGTTGAGCTATAACAGGGGTGGGCGATTATTTTGGGCGGACGGCCACTCGCTGAGTTTTGGCAAGCCATCGAGGGCCGCGTGACAGGCAGCTGGGGACAGATAAATATGAATTCCCTACATTTTTTAGGGGCCCTGCAGGCTGGATAGAATGGCCTGGCAGGCCGCATCTTGCCCACCCCTGAGCTATAACAATGTCCTGCAGAGAGTGGCAGTTGCTTCAGCAGTGATAGCGCACATTGGCACTGTTGTGGCACAGCACAGCCAGGGACCGATGGAGGAAGGAGTCTTGTTCCTGGAGCTGTTTCTATCCCAGAGGCCTTGCCTACATTAGACTTGCTGCTTATAAAGCACCACCATCGTGGTCTCCAGTGAGGTCCTGATGAGGAAGCTTGGAGATGTTCTGTTGTAGCCAGAATAGGGAAGTCTTGTTTTCTGCCCCCTTCCTCTCATCCCCTGCAGCTGTTGTGTTTATGGAGAGCCCCTCAAAGGCATGAACTTGGAGTGCAGGTCTGAGTCCTCAGAGAGCCAGAACCAGAAGTTCTTGAGCTCAAGCCCCATTCAGGAGTTGCTGACTCAGGCGCCCAGTGGTGATGCATTGAATGCCAGTGGTAACTATGTCATTGCTGCCTGTGGCACATCAGAAGGGGGTGGAAGTGGCCTGTCGGACACATACAGCCAGCTCAGAGAGACTGTGCCTCTTGGCACTGTGTGGGGGCAGGTTTGGGAAGAGATTCCTTCACTCCCCTTCTCTTGCTGTTGAGATGTTCCTAGTGGGGAAGCCAGCAGGATATCTGAGCCATGTGCAGGTCCAGCTGCACAGCTTACCAGGCAATGTTTCCAGCGGACAGAGTCTAAATTGTGGGCAGAGCTGGGAAGGGTACCCTCCCCCACCTAGGAATGCCATGCTGTGCCACAGTGCTGCAGGCAGTGAGAGCAGAGCTGTTGGGTTCAAACCCCGGTGGGGGCACGCAGGCTCTGCACCCATCTCATTCATTACCACTCAGAACAGGGGGTTGGAAGGAAAATGGAAGAATGGGACCCAGTTCACAATGGGACCCAGTTCACTTAGTTTGGGCTAAATAAAGGAGTGGTGTTCCATGGAGGTCAGAGTATTCTCCTCTGATTGTGTTACAGATATTTGCTGACCTGGGAGAGCTCATTAGCATGCTGAGTGGAGTGAGACTTGGTTCATATGGATTTGACAATTCTTTACAGGTGTCCACAGGATCCAGCTACCATCGGCTTCATACCTTGATACTTTGCTTGGTCTTTCCTCACTACCCATAATGGTGTACAAAAAATGCAGCAGGCAGGCAGAGCAGCTGCATTCACTGCATGTGGTGTTCAGTCACTGGGCCCAGCACCTTCATAAAGTGATGATGAGTGAGGATCCTGTGTTA
>NW_005842431.1:103650-105858 GCF_000455745.1 Alligator sinensis
GAAACCACTGGGTGCAGGGAGCCCAATGACATGGTCTGTGGGATTGGGCCTTGTGCTTGGATGTAGGAGTGTGTAAGGAATAAGGCAAGGGGGGAGGGGGTAGAATAAGTGCGAGGGCTGTAATGGTGAGGGGACAGGGCTGCCAAGGTGTGTTATGTACAGGAGTGTAACTAGGGGTGGCTGAGGGGGCACCTGCCCCAGCCACCAACTTAGGAAGCACACTGGAATCGCCCCTACCCTCAAAGAGTCTGTGCCCTGGCAGCATTGCCATGCTGGGAACTCCAAAACAGTTCTCACCTGCTGCTGCTTTAAGAGCAACAGCCAACGCGGGTAGAGGCCTGGCAGTTCAGCCAGGACTGTGGAGTACCCAGCATGGTCTCCACCCTTGCTCTCTGATCCTGTCCCTCTTGCAACCCATGTCCCCCTTTCCAGCTCTCCCACAATGATTGTCCTGAGTGGGAACTCTGCTTAGAGTTAGCCACTGGTTATAGGCATCTCTGTGCTTCAGTCTCTTTCAAAGCATTTAATTTTCTAATGGTTCTGTCAATGCTCTGCTATGCTTCTGTCCCTTTTCCACAATCCAAGGCCTCTTCATGCGTTGTTACTGCTTCTTCTGTGTAAATAGCCACAACAACTTGTCCTGCAGGCTCAAGGAGCTGCATGCTCCAGTGGATAGTGAGAAGGGCTGGGAATTTAAAGCTCCTTCCCCACTTCCGCAGTACCCTGGGAGCCCTGCAAAGTGCTTCCATGCACAGCATTCTTTGTTCTTGCCCTACTTTGCTGGAATTTCAAAAAACCTTGAAGCTGGTCTAATTAGCATCAGTGAATTGCGAGCCAGGGCTGATGCACTAGAGTGCTGTCATGATCCTCTGCAGCGTGACTACCTCTTGTCCTGACTCTAGGGATGGTTCACTGGGGATTCAATGGGTTCAGACTCTTAAAACTAGGGCACTTCTGTATGATCTAGGACAGGCCCAAGGGGGAGTGGAGCCCTGTGAATGTGGGAGGTGATTTAACCCTGTCAGCAAGCTCTGGTTCTTTACTGGGGATACAAAAGACTCCCTTGCCCATTTCCCAGCTGCATCCAGTGCTCCCTCAATGAGATCGGAGCCAGGAACCAACCTCCAGTGCACATGACATTAACTCCTAAGTGACTGTGGTTGTTGCTCACATGCTACTCATTCAGAAGTTGGGAAAGGCAATTTTCTTCTGAATCCCAAAGGGGTTGGGTCCTAAAAGCTGGAGTTGTCAGAGCCTTGTTAGACCAGCCTGCTGGGCCCTTGTGGGTCAGCGCACAAAGGTTTCTGTTGTTATGGAGCTAAGGCTGTGTTCATCCTTTGCTGAGTAGAGCTGGTTGTAGGCCCTGTGGGTGCTTGCGATGTAGAGGGGTCTGCAGGAGCACTTTGTATCACCGGTGGTCTAAAAATTCTGCTCATTTGCTATTTGAAGCAGATGGCATGAGGCATAAGCACTGCTAGGTCCCTCGGTAGGAAAACCCTGTGCAAGTACAAGCCTGGAGTAGGACAGCCCAGACAATGCATTTCAGCATGCTGTGCCTCCTCTCCAGAGCTGTGCTGCTTTTGTTGTGCTGGACTCCAGTAGACTCCCATGGGACTGCCTGGCACAATGGCATTATTGTGGTGCTGTTCCAGCAACCTTGAAGCAAGAGGGCTTGTGTTTGGGGGTGGGGCGGGGAATGAGCTAACTTCTTGCTGATGTTCATGTTGAGCTGGAAAGGGCCACCCATCTGGTCCATGCAGAAGTGAAAGACGGCTGTCAACACAGCAGTGAGTACAGACTACTCAGCACCCAGGCCAGGGCTGTCTGTTCCTGTGAATGGATACAGCTCCCATGTGTCCATCCTTGAATTCAGTGTCACACCTGAGTCGCTGAAGCTGTCAACTTGGCTGTGGAGACTCCTTTTCAGTTCAGTGTATTTTGCAAACCCAAGAGATTTTGTGTATTTTCCTTGAACCCAAAAGGGGCCGAGAAATCTCTTCCTCCTCCCGTTGCAGCTAGGCTGTCCTGGCACCTGATCAGAGTGAGGAGGGTTGGCCCTGTTTATTTACTTCCCTCCTAGTCCTAGACACATTGTACCAGGGTTGAACCATGGTTAAAATGGTCAACCTTGTTTAGGGTTAGGAGAGCTTAATCTCATGTGTACAGCTGGCTCCCAGCTTCTGCCATGAGGCTTTTGAAATCAGCAGG
>NW_005842431.1:106583-110986 GCF_000455745.1 Alligator sinensis
GGCAGGGGGTCAGGCTAGATGATTTGTTCAGGTCCCTCCTGACCCTAGCTACTATGAAACAAAGTCATAGGTCTGAGAATCAAGCTTCCTGCTTCTGTATTCCTACCTCTACACCTGACCTGTTAGATGCTCTTGTTAAAGTCACTTCTCCTCTTAGTGTCTGCTTCCTGTTTGGTAAAACATAGGTAATGATGCTTGCCTGCCCCACAGTAAAGTGCTTGGAGATCTGGTGCAGATTTTTCCATCCCAGGATCTGAGTGTCAGGGACTTGGTGTCAGCTACAGCACCATGTGGTAGGATGCACTTTCCTGCCAGGGACCAGCCATTAATTATGAGACTGCGGACCTCCCTCAGTGGCTTGAGGGAGGCCACCAAATGTACAGCAGCTGAGTTTGTGGGACAAATCATGAGAACTGGAAGAGTGCGGGTCACAGGTCAATAACAAGGGTGCCAAAGAAGGAGGCTGAGCATAGGCTACCTAACACCCACTGCCCTTTGAATGTATGTAAGGAGCTTGTGGACATGGCCCAGTGAAACCCTGCCCAGGGATGTGTGTGGGTGAGCGAAAAGAAGATGGCCTTGCAGTGGCCTAGGTTCAGGAGCCCTACAACAGAGTGGGGCTAGGAATGCTATGGTCTGGGGTACGCTGTTTCTGTGGATGACATATCCTCATTAAGGACAAGAGTGACCATAACCTGCTCCAAAAAATACAAACTGCTGGCTGTCCTTGGGCTTCTAGCAAGTAGCTAGAGCATCCCCTCTGGGCACTTGTGTTTGTGTGCTGGTGTTTCTGCTTCTGGTTCTGATTTGCAGGCAGGGCACATCAGACCTCTTCCCACCATTTGTGACGCATGTGCTGGAGGTCCTTCTGAGGTATGGAGATGCCCAGCAGCATTGCATTGACCTCTGGAGCCCTCCTGCAATGCCATTGCTGCAGAGAAGAGCACACTCTTTAGAGAAAATGAGTGGCCTGCAGCCTGGGCTAAGCATGACAAGTCTACTGCTATGACCTTGCTAGCCATGGAGATCCTTCATCGTGGTGTGAAGCGTGAAGAAAGCACCACTGGTAGATCCAGAGGATTCCCATCTTCTCTGTGAACAGCTCTGTGTTGGCCAGGGATCAGCAGTATTTGTGTGTTAAAGGAGAGTGGAATAATACAGTTGCTTGCTCTGCTTTAGAAATGGGGGCAGGTTTGGTATTGTAAACCTGGCTCTGCAGCGGGACATGGAGAGGAGGGCAGGACTTTGTTTGAGATCCCAGCATGTTGGTAGCAGAGCTGGGAATGAAACTTGGGCATCTTGCTTCTAGTCTGATGCTCTGTTCGGTGGTCTCTGCTGCCTTTCACCTGCCTTGTGGATTCTTAGTATAGTTGAGGAAAAGCTGATGGGTTATACAGAATCTGGGAAGGCCCATCTGTCATCCTTGTTGCTTAATAAAAGCTCCCTGCCTCATGGGAGGTCCAGAACCTTGCTAGGGGTTTTGTGGAGTAATGTTACCAGCTGACCTGCTTCCAAGCTGGGTTTTAGAACACAGCCTATCTCTGTGTCTTTTATTATGGCCCAGGAGAGGGGTCCAAAGGGGGCAGAGCTAGGCTTGGGGTTGTGCTGAGCAAGACAGAACTTGGGGTAATAGGTAGAGGTGCATTGATACATGAGTCTGATATTGGATTGGCACCGATATTTAAAAAAAAAAAAATGTAAAAATGTCTGTATCGGAAATTGGCCTGATACGGCTGATACTTTGGCCGGTTAAATGGTCTGTGCGTGTGCGCAGCCGCAGCGCAGCACAGCATGTAGGTGGAAAGGAGCACAGCCCGGCTGCTTGGAGAGCTGCGTGCAGCTGGTAAGTCTGGTGTGGTGGAAGGAGTGGAGGGATGGGAAGGGGAAGGGGCATGGGGCGCAGATCAAGGCCCCCGCCATGAGGGAGGAGTGGGGCTGGGGCAAGCGCTGCCCAGCTGGGGCAGGGTGGGCATGGGATGGAGCGGTGGGGGCAGGGTGTTTGGGTAGGCAGATCCTGCTGCTGTGCGCCACTTATACAGGAGCCACTGATCTGGCGGTTTGTCCAGTGCTCGCCTGCTTGTCCAGCGGCTCCCACCACTGCTCGTCCGGGAGGGCACGGGGGCATGTGCCCCTGGATCTGCATGGGGTCGGAGCTGGGTTGGGGTGGGTGGCAGCACTGGGATTGGGAGGGGGTTCAGGCACCCCAAAATTTGCTGTGGCCCCCCTATCCCCTCAGTCCCAGCACTGCCGCCACCCACCCCAAGTCCAGCCCTGCCCTGCTGGGAAGAGCTTGGTGCAGCCCCAGCCCCCTGCAAATCCAAGGGCACGCACCCCCCTCCCCATGCCCTTCTGGATGAGCAGCAGGAACTGTCAGACGAGCAGGCGAGCGCCAGACCAGCAGCTCCCACACGAGTGGTGCACAGTGGTGGGAGCCACCCCTTCCCACCCCCTCTCATCCCCTGGACAAGCCGTGCCTCTGTCCAATGCCCCAGCTCCTCTCCTTCCTCACCATGGCGGGGCCTTGATTTCCCCCCCCGTCCCCTCTCTGCCCCCTGGATGAGCTGCCCGCAGCTTTGCCCCCTCTCAGCTTGGTAGTGCCTGCCCTAGCCCCAGTCCCTCATCGTGGGGTCCTTGATCTGCTCCCCCCCATGCCTCTTTCCCCACCACAGACTTACCAGCTGAATGCTGCTCTCCAAGCTGTCAGGCTGCATTCCCGGCTGTATGCATGCTACAGCTGCCCACATGCACACCGCATTTATCGGTAACATTATTGGCCACATTGACCAACAAAAGCCGATTGCTGATAATTGTCAATTTTCCTTTTATCTGTGCTGATACAATATGGACCGATATATCAGTGCACCTCTTAAAAAAAAACAAACTTTAAATCAATCCTAGAATCCTCCATGGCTTTGAATCCTGACCTGCACCTCCTTCCTACTTCTCCCTTGTCTTCTGCTTATGGGTGTTTCCTGAGCAGATGGTGCTCAGGCATGCTGCTTTCCGTGGCTCCTTTGTGTTGTGATCCAGTGTGACTGGACCCACTGTGTGGTTGGAACCTCTCCTCTGTCCCATTGCACCCTGTCCGTTCTGTATGAAGGTGTCTGTTGCCAGTATCACCGTCTATGCAGGGTTAGCACAGGCCTGCTACTAGCCCGTCACCTCAGGTATCAAGAGGTGCTGAAGCTCCAGTCACCTAACAGGACTGTTTGGGCCCTCTTCAAAGCAGAATCATTTCCTTTTTGTTTCCAAATGACATCTCTGCTAGGGACCAAGTGGTTAAACCCAGCCAGTTCCTGCAAATTGTCACCCGTTCTGTCTCTGCTTTCTCATCTCCTTATATAATTCCCAACCTCCCCAGTGACTCTCCCTATCAGATGAGAGGGGGAGGAGGCAATTGCAGCTATTTGCAGTTGCTTTGCCTGTAGTTTCCTGTCTAAGTCTAAATCACATGGCTTTCGCTGGTTTCCATGGAGAAGACGAAGGGGGTGGGCACTCCCTGATGCCTTTAAGACTTCGGTGTTTTCTCTCTGTCCATGGGAGTGGAACAAAGGGAATGCGACAGGCCAGACACGCTCTCACCGTTTGCTCGCTCTACCGGGGCACCTGGGACATGTAAGTGCCAATGTTCTTTGGACATGCCGTGAGGTGCCCCTAGCCGGGCCCTTCTTAGGAAAGGTGTGGAGGGGAGGAAGGAGTAGTGGGGTATCTAGAGCTGCAGATGGGAGTAGCTGAGGGCTGCTGGCTTGACACAGGGTGAAGCCACACATATGTTTCCATCTCATGGAGCAGCCACCTGGTCAAGATGTGGTCTTGAGCCCCACCTGCTGAATTGGTATAGAGAGAGGGAACAGAGTCCAGAGCTGGGTCAACAGACCAGAGCGATTGCCTGCAAACTGCGTATGGCTTGTCGCGTTGGCGGCCCTGAGCCCCCATCCGTGCAAGTTTGCTGGGTGATCTTTGTTTAGCCCGGTGACATTGAGTCTGGGCGTGGGCAGGAGCAGGCTGGCACTTAACCCATTCATGGGTAGGGGGTGCAGAGCCCTCTCAGGGGCAGCTGCCTCCCGGCAGTGCCAGCAGCTCCCTCTTGGCTCTACTTAACAGGGATGTAACGTACGTAAAACTAACAGTTTTTAGTTGTACCTGGCAGCAGGAACTGGCTGGAGCAAACGGGGATGTGTATGTGTGAGGGGGAGCTTTGATCCATAGCTCTATTGTTCTCAAGATCAGCTTTGCCTGCCCAAGTATTTAAAATATTTTTAAGGGAGGATGCTCCCTTATGTAATTGGTTGATGTCCTTGGGATCTGTCTACCACGGGGCAGGTGCTCTAGGAAACTTGAGTCTTGCCTCTGTATCTGGGGCATATGGTGTGGCAAGGGGTATGCAGATAGCTGCTGGCATT
>NW_005842431.1:111106-125603 GCF_000455745.1 Alligator sinensis
TTCCTGAAGGGTTGGAGTTGATAGTCTCCTGTCCCCTTCACAGTGTGTGACCTGTCAGATCAGGCACAGACCTGTGAGCTGGTGGCAGTTCCTAGTCACTTTATTTTTAGTATCCCAGGATTACTTTTCTTTTTTGAAAGCCTCAAATGCCTTTCGTTACCATGTTGGGTCCTGCTGGGTCAGGGCACAGTCCTCCTGGAGTGATACCAGTGGCGAAAGGAGAAGCTGTAACAAACTCCATCATTTACAGCCACGTTGTGGGGGATAAGCCTGGCTTTCTGGGAGGTTCTGAAAGTTTGGAAGGAATGAGATGGGGCTAGTTAGAAACCAGCTGATTCTTTGCATGTCTCTCCTGAGTGACCACCCACCAGGGTGTTAGGAGACTTTGCCTGGCTGGCACCAGAGGGGCACTACTGTTGCCCAGCTAGAGCCAAAGGCAGTCTTCCTGGGGTCTGCTTTGAGTGCCACCATTGCTGAAGGAGATGTTATTTTCTAATCCCTGAGCTTGCAGCTGCATCCATTTCCCAGTGTCTCAGAGCTTATATGGACTGCCTTGGGTTTGAAGATGCCCAGGCGGGGCAGAGCCACAAGGGTGCCTGCTAGAAGGCCACCCACCTCCAGTCAATCAATGGCTGCTTGTCAGGCTCTGGGCCGCCTCCTCCCTAGTTAAGTTAATGCTTTCTCATTTCTCTGCTATTGTGATTGTTGAAGGAATGTTTAAAGGAATTAATGGGACAGACCTTGCTTTGTTGTTGTCTTGGATACTCCAAGTACTCCTGCCTGTCCAGAGCTGGCCAAGAAAACAGCTGAGGGGCTCAGCCCAGACAAGTGCCTGCTGCCAATTACAATTAACCTGTTCAGTGCTGAACTGTGGGCACCAGCCACATCCTGATCATCAGACTGGGTTGATGGGGTGGAGCCAAGAGTCCTATTAGCCTCAACACCTTGCAGTGTGGGGGTGAGTGCCCACAGCTCTCTGGCAGGCAAGGTTCTTTGGTTAGATGTGATTATCTCTTATTAGACCAACCTAGTCATTGGAAAAAAGTTCTTAGCAAGCTTTTCGGTGCAGTCGCCCTTTGTCTGGCATAGGGAGTCTCTGCTGGTCTGAGACTCCAAGGAATGAGAGAAGCTAAAAATGTGACAGGATGTCAGTGAAAATGTACAAAGGTAGAAATTAGAAAAACAAAAGGTAAAGCAGGGAAGGGAGGGTGAAGAAAAACGGGACAAAAAAGGCCAAAGGGAAAACACTACAGTAGTAATAATAAGGTAAAAAAGAGGCTATAAATAAAAATGAAATGACAGGGAATCAGGAAGAAAAGGGGCAGAGAAGAGGGGGAGGAGAGGGGAGAAATGGTAGGGAAAGAAAAGATATGTGAGAGGTCAGGTCAGGCCAGGCAGGTACCTGGTAAATCAGATGTCAGGTAGGTTATAATGTGTCATAAATCCAATGTCTATATTGAGTCCATGATTTTTAGTATCCAGTAGGTTGATGTAGTGAAGTTCATAGGCTCATGTATGAAAGGTGTTTTGTAAGTTCCCTTTGAGGATTAGAACTGATTGTCCTGTGAGAAGTGTGCCACACAGGTAGCTGGGTATTCTTGTCTTTGATAGGTTTTCGGTGTGCATTCATTCTGGTGCACAGTTGTTGTTTGGTTTCTCCTACATATTTTCCATCAGGGCATTTAGTGCACTGGATGAGAGAGATTACATTTCTGGAGGTGCAGGTGTAAGATCCAGGAATGGTGATGGTTCCATTGTGGGGTGTAGTTATAGTGGGGGTGGTGGAGATATGTTGGCAGGTTTTGCATTTCTTGTTGTGGCATGGTCTGGATCCGTTGGGTGTGGTTTGGGTCATAGGGAGTTTGCTTCTGGTGATGAGGTTAGCAAAGGTTTGGTGCTTGGATGGGTGGTTCTGGGAAGATCTCTTTAAGTGGGGTCTTCTTCTAGTATGGGTTGCAGTTGTTAAGCACCTGGTCAGCAATCTCCTTTTGCCTGGAAGAGCAGAGTGAGGCCTCCCTGGGGTGCCAGGGTAAAGGTAACCTGTTTACCAAGACCCCCAGGATAGGATGGCTGACTTCTTGGGGGAATCCCTGCTTCGGTTTCTGTTTAGAGGAACCCACCTTGCTTCAAAAGGGAATGAACAGCACCCTGATGCCCTGAGGAAGTGTAGGAGGTGAGGCCAGGTCCCACCAGAGTCATCTACCACTAACTCAACTAACATGTATCCCAGTTGCCAGTCTGCTTTACCTGAGCTAGTCCACCGCTGCCAGCATGCCCCGGCTGTGAGGTCCTCGAGGCCATCAAAGTGGGTCATGTACTTGTTGGGGAAGGCAGAGGAGTGAGACAGCTTGGAACGTGTCTTGTGTCCAAGTCCCTAGGAGGGAGAGGCACTGTTTGAAGGCCCCTCTGTGCAACCCCTGTGTCTGACAGGGCTTCGGTTTGTGCCATGCAGGGAAAATGGGATGCGGGGCATAGGGACAGTCTGAGCTAGCACAGCCTCGCTGTCACCTGTGCCAGCAGGGTGTTCCTTCTTAGAGGGCAGGTTTAATTCCTGTCATCAGGTGCCTGACATGCAGGAAAGTGACCAGCTGCATCTTGGAAGTCAGAGCTGCCTCTGCATTTCTGTCAGCTGTTGCTGTTCCTCAGAGAGGTGCCAGGAGGTAGGGCAAATAAGCAGTAATGATATAGGCAGACCTTCCTTCTTGCCCCCCTCCCCACTCCAGTGGGTGGAGGAGGTGGGAGGATGTGTGGAATCCGGGGTGGCATCAGCACCGGTACCCAGCAATGGGGTGTTGTCTCTGGCCTCTCCCTCGGGGCTATTTATAGGGACTCAGTTTACGTCAGTTGTATTTCTGTCCTGCCACTGCAGTGTATCAGGGTGACAGGAAGAAGTGATGGGAGGGGTGTGCTAGCTCTGAGCCTGCTGTGGCTTCATGCTGCTTGACTGATCCTTCCTCTGTGGGTATACTTGCTGGAGCCTGCCTCTAATCCCTGCTTGTTGGGGAAACATTACAGCTCCTGTAGGGAATCATGGTCAGAGTGTCTGAAGGCAGCTCTAGGTCCAGTTTGTTCTGGGGTAGCTGTGGCAGTTCAAGGTAGGGTTGGTATAATTATGTCAGTTTGAAAAAAAAACAAAAACCCAAACCCTGCCTGTGCAACCACATAGTGTGAACAGAACAGTGCTAGAATGAAGGCATCTCATTGCTTTTTTCTCTGGCGCGTGGAAATAGGTGTGCACTCAGTGACACCTTTACAGTGTTAGCTCTGTTTAGCGTGGGGGTCAGAACACCTTAGCAGAAGGTGCACTGCTTTGCCCCGGGTGGAGTGCATTCCACATGGAGCAGTCACACACAAATGGCAGGAAGGGGTCCCCTGAGGCACTGGACCCAGTAACCTGCTGTCGCAGGCATCGCATCTTATATAATCTCTTTCATGAACTGAGCAAGTTCCTTAGAATGTACCCGGATGCAGCAGGATTTGAAAACTGTTGTTGAGAAAGCCAGGGTGGCAGGTGAAGAAGGCTAGGACATGTCCTATGGAAGGAAATGTAGTAAGAAGTCATAGAGATGAAAAGCGAAGGGAAGAGACGAGCTGGAGGTGAGACGAGAGGATGTAGAGGCACAGGAAGCCATGGCAGTCTAAAGTCAAGTAGAAGGCAGGGTAGATTTGCACCTTATAGACCAACCAAAGTATATATATATAGCACAGGCTTTCTGTGAGCTGAAGCTCACTTCATCAGGTGCTGTGAAAGGAGGTGTGACAAGCAGCATATAAGGAGAGAGAAACTAGAATACAAAAGACAAAGGATGGGGAGGGAAGTAGAAGGATTTAGTCAGGCAAGTCGTGAAGAAGCTGAGTGAGGACAGCAGATGCCATTTATTGAAATGGGTGGAGAAGGAAGAGCCAAGCAGCTGACTACTGTTGAGTGGGACTGAAGACCAAAATGAGAGAGAGACCATTTGGGTTCTAAGCAGAAGTCTGGAGACATTATCCTAGCAAAATACAGGATTTATTAGAGGTAGACAGGATATCTGTAGGGATCTCTGAACCACACTGTAGGCTTTACCAAAGCTAAATTCCATCCTAGATTTCCATTGGTTGATTTAAAAATCTTAATAAAAATCTCTTACTCCCCATGCCTGAAGAAGGGTGACTGCGCCCGAAAGCTTGCCAAGAACTTTTTTCCAACTACTGTACTCAGTTGGTCTAATAAAAGATATCACATCTACTCAAAGAACCTTGCCTGCTTATCCTGCTTATAGTACAAGCGACAGTTGGGGCTGTGAGCCCGATGGCAGCTGCTAGCGTGTAGGCTAAGAGCACTGTAAAGCCAGTTCTGTTCTGGGCTGTCCAGCCAGTTTGCCATTCCTCAGCACTGCTCAGAAGAATGAGGCAAATGGATGAATGAAGTGTTTTTGCAGCCCCAGGCTAGAGCGGTATAGTCTGGCTTGTAGCCTGCCTGTCTACTTGGCACACTGTGCATAGGCTGCCTGTAGTGTCGTCATAGCTATTCCATGATCAAACGCACGGTGTTCCCTGTAGCACTGCAGTGTCTGCTGTGTCCCCATGGAAAGGCTTCCAGACCCTTGTTCCAAACCCTTCTGTAATGTGATCCTGCTGCCTTGGGGGCTGGTGGGACCTGTGAGGTTGAATTTAGAAGAAACAGAGATCGGGGGTTCTTTTAAAGCCCTGACTTTCTGTCCTGTGGTTTGTCTCTAGCATTGGTGCCTACAATGCTGTGGATGAATCAACAGTGCTGAGAAAGGTGGGACTGCCTGGCAGAGACTCCTCTGTGCACAGGACTGGCTTTACCTATTGGAAAAATATTTTGGAGGGGGTGACCTTAACTTGGTCCTTGTGTGACAAAGGTCTCTTTTTACCTTTGTGTGAATTATGAACAGCTTTTACACTTGTCCTTTCTTCCCTTCCCCCAGCGCAATTCTTTTGCTGAAGCACAGACTAAGCACTCCTCTCCGTCTTCCTGATCTTCTGAAAGTATCACAGTTAAATCTAGGGCCAGGGGTGCAAACCCTTGAATGTAGATGTTAACAGTTCCCAGTCAGCCAGAAGGGAGGAGTGTGTGTGCGTACACCATAGTTATGTAGTAAATGTTTAATATGCACCAAAATATTGCAAACAGTATTTGGAACACTGACTAACCTTTAAACAAAAGCTTTTAGATTAGAAAGTAAATTTACCTGTGTTCCTGTACAGTCCCTGGCCACTTTGATAACCTTACCTGAATTTCAAGGTACAGATGTAGCAGAGCACTTTGTGTCTGAGCTGCAGTGGTTTCTCTGTGCACTTTGCACACCCTTCCTTCTATAGCATGCATCGCTTGGCTCTTCAGAGTTAGAGGAGTGGCAAGATTTCAGGATTTGAGGCCCCCTGTCTGGCCCTAAGCATTGCAGCCTCATCGCCAAGTAAGACTTGGAGCTCCTTCCAGCTAGCAGCATTCCCATCTCTGGGCTAAGCACTTGCCTGCCTCACTTCAGAGTGAAAGGAAATCTGTAGCTGGTGTCCTAAGTGTGCACAAGCCTTGGGATTAGCACATGAGGTGTGCATTCCCCAGAAGGACCTCTGGTTCCAGCTGTAGGGGAGTCGGTTTTCCCCATCAGCCTGGCTGAGTCGCATAAGGATCTACAAACCCTTCCCCACTGTCATCCTCTGTTTTCTCCTTACCAGATTCTCAGCTGAGAGCAGTTAGTGACTAACCATTAAGTCATTTCCATAACCTCTGTAGTGTTACTAAGGTGAACAGTGGCTGACCAACCATTAGCCTAACTGGGACATTGGGACTCAGCCCTCCCAGCAGACACCCCTCCCCCCACCCCATCATATATCGACTTGATATCATATATCATTAACCCACGGTGGGCAATTATTTTGGGCAGAGGGCCGCTTTTGGGCAGCAAGCCATCGAGGGCCACATGACAGGCAGCCCAGGGCAGATTAATATTAATTTTCTAAATTTTTTAGGGGCCACACAGGCCAGATAGAATGGCTTGGCGGGCTGCATCCGGTCCCCGGGCCACATTTTGCCCACCCCTGGATTAACCACTGATCCATGGGGCTCTATATCCTGTTTAAATCTAAACTTTTGTTGTTGTTCAGGCAGCTGTAGAAACCCCACCTGTGTCCTCTGATTATATTCCCTCCCCCCAAGCCTGCACTGAGTGGTCCAGTTATGTCTGAGAGCATGTGGAGAGCCTACTGGGGTCCTTTTCTTTGAAGGAAGTGCTCTATGCCAGGGGTCTGCAACATGTGGCCCGTGGGCTGGATCTGGCCTGTGAAAATCTAGGACCTGCCTAGGTTTGCCCTAGCCTGGGGCAGCAAGGGGGTTTGGGAGACACACAACTATACTGGAGTACCCCCACTCTGCAGCAACGCTCCCTGCTGCACTCTCATGCCTGTGCTTACATCTCTGCAGAGGGGCTGCATATCTGCAGTGATGGTAAGTACAAATGGTTTGAACTCGGGGGAGGCACTTGGGGGCAAAAGGTGGCCAACCCTAGTTCTATGTGATTTTTGAGGCTGCTGCAGAGCCACAGTTATGTGGATGTTTCTCTGCCCTTCCCAGGGAACGGCCTTGCCCTGTGCATGTGCAGAGACAGCAGGGTTCAAATACATATCTGAGTCTCCTCCCAGGTGTTCCTGGCCTCTCTTTGGACCAGCTCAGACCATGGTTAGGTTCTCTTGATATTGCAAATCTCCCTTGTGCCACGGGGCACTCACAGCATGTCTAGAGATCTTGGGCTTGCTGCTTTTTCTGGCAGGTGGCCATCGCTGTGCTGGGAGCACCTTCTAGCAGGGTGTTCAGCACTGTGACTGGATTTACATATAAGATTTACATAAGAACTGCCATTTACTGGATCACACCTTAGGTCCATTTTGCCTTGTATCTTGTGTCTCAGTGACAGAGTGTGGATGCTGAAAGGGAGAGTGAACTGGATATGACCAGAGGTTTTTTTTCCATTGTTCCTCTCTCACTTGCAGCCTCCACCATTTAAGGTCTAGGAAGTTCTGATTCAGAGGCCGCATACCTAACTCGCGTGCTCAATGGCTACTGTTGCCCCTTTCCTTCAAGAATTTGTCCAGTTCCTTTTTTAATTTGGCTAAACTGTCAGCTTCCACAACGTCTGGTGGCAATGAGTTCCACACTTTAATTACTGCCTGTGAAAAAGAACTTCCTTTTGTTAGTTTTGAAACCAGTAGATAGTAAGTTTATTTTGTGACCCCTAGTTCTTGTATTGTGAGTAATGAATTTGTATGTACTTTCTCTTCACCATTTAGTATTTTGTAAACGCTTATCATGTCTCCCCTCAAGTATCTCTTCTTCTGAACTGAATAGGTCTAACCTCTTTCATCTCTCTTCACATGGAAGTCCTTCTACACCTGATCGGTCAGGTGAAGTCCTTGCTCCTGTGGATTGTACTGTTGCAGTAATGCCAACTCTCTCAAAGAAATGAGTCTTGCAGTTTTTAAGTCACATTAACTCTGACTCATGATCTCATGATAGAACCCTCAAATCTCAGGATTTTTTCTTCTGGCGCATGTAGAGAGTGCCCTGCTAGTAAGGCTATAGAGGGGAAGGGGTGGGGGAGAGGGAAGGAGTAACGGGGGCAGACCGAGGCCCCCATGGTGAGGGGAGGCCCATGGAGGGAGCGGAGCAGGGGTGAATGGGGTCCCAGGCAGGTCATTAGACAGAGCTGCAGGCAGTGCATCCAGAGGTGTGGGGGGACATGGCTCCCCACCACTGCGCGCACCCCCAGGGGAGGTATGGGGGGCATGTGCCCTCCACAGGGCAGAGATGGGCTGCGGGCTGGGGTTTTGTACCCTGCTGCCTTTGCTCTGAGAGCCATGCAATGCCAGTGTGCCTTCTGCTGCCCACTGGGTGGGCAGGGGACACGTGGCGCAGCTATCACATGGTTTCCGAGGCAAAGGCAGCAGGGCACAGAACCCCAGCCCATAGCCCATCTCTGCCCTATGTGGGGGCATGTGCCCCCCATGCCTTCCACAGGGATGTACGCAGTGGTACCTCTGAACAAGCTGCCTACTGCTTTGTCACACAACCTGCCCTGGCGCTCCATTCACCCCAGCCCGTGCCCCACTCCCTCCCTCACCATGGGGGCTTGGATCTGCCTCCCCTTCCTACACTTACCAGCTGGGTGTTGTCTGCACGTTTGCCTGTCCCTCACTCGCAAGCCACAGCTCCCCTAGCCCTGCTGCTGCCCCTCACTCCTGACCCACAGTATCCCACATCCTGCCAGGATGTGTGGGACCCCCCCTCCTTCCCAGGCTCCAACCCCCCCCCCCCCCCCAGCTCTACACCTTCACAAATACACGCACGCACGCATACACACACACACACTTCAAAAATAGCATCTTATGATTTACATGCTAAATCTCTTGATTTTTAAGAGTTTGTCTCATGGTTTTTGACTTGGTGAGTTTGGCAATACTGCTATTGAGTCCCTTTGGACACCATATGGGATGGATGTTGTTAGTACAGGCAGGTTGGACAGGCATGGGAGGTGATGGAGTTTACACCAGCCTGGCTGGTTCCTGCAGGTGGTATTTGCTTTTGTACTGCTAACTCCTGCACCAGACAGGTCTGGAAGGGGTGGCCTTTGCTTGCCAGTGGAGAGAAGCTGTTTGGGTGGGAAGTGTTTGGCTTGCAAGGGGGCAGCAGGGTACCTGAAGGTGCAAAGGCCTCCAGTCCTTTGGGCTAAGTCTGATATCTCAAACTCCTTGACTGGCTTTTGGAGGTGCTCCCAGCCTTTGCATTGTTGGGGTGAGGGGTGGAGGGATATTGCACCGGCTTGAGCACTGTTCAGTCTGTATCACACCTTGCTCTGAAAGATGCTGGGGTGAGAGCCTGGAGGGTTGTGTCTGTGCGTGTCACCCAGTGTCACTGGGAAGAAGGAAATATGATTATGGGTTCTCAACCCTGTGACAAAGGACTTCCTGATGGATGGAGAAGTGTCTCCTTTTTGCATTTGCTTCTCCTCCCCTTTGCCGCCGCCGCCCCCCCCGGCCCCGACTTAGGGCAGTCTCCTTGTGCCTTGTCCCTGCCAAGTTCCAAATACTTCTAATAGCAAATGATCCCTTCTTCAGTTGTGGCAAACGATCCCTTCCTTTCAGCTCTGGGGTTGCATGTCCTTCACTCACCTGCCCTGGCACAGTGCTCTAGGTTGGCATGAGGAGGCTGGTATTTATATGCCTCCTGAGCTGGGAGAGGGGTAGGGGGAGGACCACAGGTGTGAAAGTGGGTGTTTGGTAAGTGGCAGGGAAAGGACTGGCCATGGAGGGCTTTATTATTGGGGAGGAGCAGTAGGGAGAAGCAGTGGGGGTTATAAAACAGAGACCCTTGATCTGGGATAAGGAGCCCCCATCTGCAGGCACGCTCTGCCTGCCCCCTTGCCCTGTCTCTCCTGCACGTGGAGTCCCTGTTTCCTCAAGGTCCTGCCTTGCAGGTGCAGGAGTGTAACTTCAGAAGTAAGAACGCCTTGGATTTCCCTGCCCAAGAGCTTGGCTGTCCTGTGAAGCAGCTCCTGGAGCTCTATTTTTCCTACCTTTGAGAGCTCAGAGCTGATGCAAAGAGGCTGATAGGAACTGTGAGGAAAAGGTCTCCAGGGCCCAGGCTGGGCATCCATCAGTAGTCAGGAAAGGGGGCACTGCCTGGGCAGAAGGCGTTGTCTTTGGTACACTGTAGCAATAGCAGATAGGCCTGTCCCTGCAGCGGGGACCTGAAAGCTGTGTGTGGCGAATAGGCTGCGTGCAGGGCTTCTGCTAAAGCCTTGGGCTGGCTTCTGTGGCTTAGGGCTTGCCAAGGCTGAGGGGCTGCAGCAGCTCCTCTGTGCAGCAGGCCCATTGTGAGGGTGACTCACTCTGCACAGATGATGACACAGGAGTGGATGGAAGTAATGTCTCTGTCAGTCTGTCTAGCCATGCACCCTCATGCAGGGTCCGATTCTCATTAGGGTTGTGTGTGGTATCCCTGCAATGCTGGGAGGGGTCACTGGTGCTGGGAGGTGTCTGGCTCCCTGCTCAGAGTGAGCATGGAGACAGCTCAAAAGGCCTCTCTGACAGATACTGACAATTGGATGTTTGGCATCATGAGAAGGCCGAGCTGGCATGGGTTTCTTGGGTCAGGATCCAGTCCCCTGCTATAATGGGCACCACATCGTAAGGCATTTATATACATGCTCCCAAGGGGGGGGGCGCTTTAATTAAAGTGGCTCCAAGAGCCACTCTAATTAAAGCGCCCAGAGCATCTTGGGTATCAGCACCCCACACTGAAAAATGGCAGTAGGGTGCTTTAACTAAAGTTTGTTGAATGAGCTTAGTTAAAGTGCCCGTGCCGCCATTTTTCAGCACAGGGACGCTGATACATGAGACAGTGGAGTCTTCTAGAGTGTGGTAATTACCATGCTCCAGTAGGCTTGATTAATTGAGTCCTCTCTGACGCGCTGTAATTACAGCGCTTTCTATTTTCTGTCTCCTGTGCCACCTCCATGGCTGTGCTCCCAGGCAATACAGGGTCCTGCCTGGTACCTTGCCATGTTGTGCTTGGAGAGGTGGGGCGGGGCTCGCCTCCCCTGGGTACCAGGTCGGGCTGTGGCTACTGCCCCCTGTGTTGGGGGCAGCTTTCCCTGGAGCCACTGGCTGGTGTATTTGGCAGTTGCCTACACTGTCCTCAGCAGGTGACACTGCTAGGTAGCAGAGGCAGCCAGCCACACAGACTGGCTTCTACATCTGAATAGCTCCCAATGGGGGGGACAAACTTGAACTAACTTCCTGATTGCCTGGACCTTTGTCTAATTAGCATTGGCACTGCTGGATAGCGCCTAAAAGTGCTGAGTGATGTAGGACAGGGCTGAGCAAGGGCAGGCTGGTGGGTGGGGTGATTTGGCATCAGAGTGGGCATTGCAAGAAGGAATGACTTAACCAGGGCATTTTGGCCCAGATGAAGGTGACAAGAGGTGGAATGTCTGCTGTAGTGTTTGAAAAGGGTAGAGATGGCAGAGCCATCTACCCTTCCAGCAGGATTACCAGGCAGCAGATCCTGTGTCCCCATATGTTATGCAGAATAACAGTCCTCTCTCTCTCTGGGAGATTTTTAGTCCATCTCCCTTCGAGGCACCTGGGCAGAACTGGCCAGCCTGGTCTGTCCTGCAGCTGGTACCCTGCTCATCAGAGCAAGAGCTGGCCCTAAAGTAGTTTCTTCTCCCATGAAAAGATTTTAAGATTTTTGAAAGTTTTATCTGTCCCAAGTCGGGGCCAAAGAGCTGGAAAATGCTTGTGAATCAGCAGTTTAACAAAATAATCCATCTGGCTCCCTTGGCATTTCTAATTTTGATTTTTGACTTTTTACATTTTGTTTAATATCTTCTTACTGTAAATTAACTTACAACTCAAGATAACAAGTCCTTTTCTTTGAACTGAGAAAGGGAACTTGTTGGCTGAAACCTCATTTCCACATTTTTCTTAGTTCAAAACTTTTTCTAATATTTTTTTTCCAACTGAGAAGTGTCAGTTTTGATGAACTGGCATGTTTTTGATGAAAAACGTGTGGTCAAATATTCCCCGACTTGCTCAGCCCCACACTGGAAGAGTGGTTCCTCACTCAGATTGCGCCACCCTCCAGCCCTGCCCCCTGGTTTCTGTGTATGACTTAGGGTGTTTCTAGGTAGTGATCTGGGGAGCACATGCAAAACTGGGTGCTGGGCCATGGAGCCAGGCAAGAATGGAGCTGAAAAGCAACAAGCTGCTTGTGTTTTTGTCCTGTGAGTTTAACCCATTCATGTTGTGGGCACTTAAAGTGGTTCTTCCTATGATCTCTCCTCTTTCCTGCCGTGCACTGTGGCTCACACAGAGGCGAGAAACTTATGGGTTTTTGTTTTTTTTTTTTCCCCAGAGGGGATTGTTGTGCCCCAGCCTGCTGATCTCTGGATGTTTGTCCCTGGGATCTTGGGGGCTGGCAGTGAGCTCTGGGCTGAGAGGAGGACAAGGCTTGAAAACTACTTACCCGCTTTCCTGGGTGTGAACTGGCAGGCTCAGCAGGATTGCCAGCCTTAGGGAGGTTTGAATGAAGTGTCTGTCCCTGAGCTGGGGTGGAGGGCAGGCAGTGTGGTCACATGTGCAGACTGGCAGTGCCAGGCCTGCCCTTGCCCAGGCTGCAGTTGATTGAAGACTAACACATCTCCAGTTAGTTCTGCTGCTCAGAGCTTTGTAGGCACTGAAGGATTGGAGAGAATTTGAGTCCTGCTTGGATGCAAAGAACCATGCCTGGCAGCAGCCCAAAAAATGCAAGAGAAAGGGGTAGACTTTCTCCCCCTCATCACAGCACCCAGGAGACCAGAGTAAGGGTTGGAGTTGCAGCCCCTTTGCCTCAGTAACCATCATGCTGTCCCAAGCTGATGGAAAAAGAGGGTCTTTCCTTTCTTTACATCTGCTGAGGTGGGGTGACCTGTTCTAACCAGAGACTGATATGAGCCCCCAGCCATATAGCAAGGCCCAGGACCAGTACCATGGGATTCCTGCATCTTGCTTTCCACCTGGCAGTTGGCCTAGCCAGTGGTTCCATCTTTGCTTTCGATGCCTGGGGGAAAAACCATGGAGTAAGCTGGCAGGGGGAGGGAAGATGGGAGAGCAAAGGCAGGCAATGTGGAACAGGGAGGGAAGTGCAGAGGCTGGAGCTAAGACAGGAGAGAAAATCTGAGGGGAATAGGGGTTTTAGGTGACAGAAAGCCCCACCTCCACCTGGGCAGGGCCAATAGCGGGCTCCTCTTGTTTATGGGTGGACTTTGCAGAGAGGGGTCTGCCACTGTAGATGCCAAGTCACTTTTCTAAGAGGTGAAGGAGACTCAGGCTGTCTTCCCAGCCCCTCCCATCCCTGCTGCCACTCTCGTCCCTGCCGGCCCATTGCCAGCCCCAGCATGTGCACTCTGCCCTGTGGGAGGCTGCAGTGCTGCAGGGAGGGAGGCACTGTGAGTGGCTATTAATTTAACTCAATTACTCTGTGGGCTCTGTCCTGCCCAGCTATGCTGCTGGCTTAGCTTGTGCTGTCTCACTCCCCTGTGCCCTCAGCCCTTGCTCCCCTTGGAAACACTCTCACACTTGGCAAGTCTTCCTGCAAGCCCCAGCCCAGCGGGTGCTGCGAGCCAGCACTGCTCTGGCCTCTGTTGGTGCTGAATTTGGACTCAGACCTATACCTTTGTTCCGGGAGAGCGCAACCCTCAGACTGACCACAACAGCTGGCAGTTGATAATAGGCGAGTTTATTGATACAGAATGATAACAGAAAAGCAACAATGCAAACAATCAAGGGATTCTATATCTACCAATCCTAGGGCCCTCATCATGTCAAAGTACATCTGGTCAGGATGCAGGCTCCACTCTGAGGCTCTTTCTCTTAGGTGTCAGCAGTCTGGAGGTGGGATGCTGAGGCCCACAGCCCACCTCTAGTGGGGTGCATGAGACAGGCTGCTGGTATGTGTCCTCTGTCCATGGCCATCTCAGGGACCCTTCCTGGGGGATGGGGACCCCTCTTGGGGAGGAGAAGGAGGAGGAATAGGGAGTGACAACAAGGAACAGGGGGGGATGAGGCAAAGGGAGGGACAGCAAGGAAGGACAGGGAGAGACTCTTTGTTACTGTCAAGTCTCTGCTTTTGTATTCTCCTTCCCTCTTGATGACTCTTTATCCGTGGCTATCCCCGGTTGGTTGTCTCTCTGTGGTCATATGTCCACGTAGCCCTCTGGGCCTTCTCCTAATTTCATAGTTTCATAGTTGGTAGGTTCAGAAGGGACCTAAGCAGATCACCTAGTCCGACCCCCTGCCATGGCAGGAAAGGATGCTGGGGTCAAATGACCACAGCTAGGTGGCTGTCTAGCCTCCTTTTGAAGACCCCCAGGGTAGGGGCAAGCACCACTTCCCTTGGAAGTTGGTTCTAGCTCCTAGCCACCCTGACAGTGAAGTAGTGCCTCCTGATATCTAGCCTGAATCCACTCTCAATCAACTTATGGCCATTGTTCCCTGTTACCCCCAGTAAGTGCTCGGGGGAACAGGGACTCTCCCACTGCCTGCTGGTCCCCCTTGGCAAGTTTATAGGCGGCCACCAGATCCCCTCTCAGCCTTCTTTTGTGGAGGTTGAACAGGTTCAGGTCCCATAGCCTCTCCTCATAGGTCCTACCCTGCTGCCCCCTAATCATGCAAGTGGCCCTCCTCTGGACCCTCTCGATGCTGTCCACATCCCTCCTGAAGTGCGGTGCCCAGAACTGGACGTGGTACTCCTACTACAGCCTGACCAAAGTTACATAGAGGGGGAGGATCACCTCTCTGGACCGGCTTGAGATGCACCTTTGGATGCATGATAAGGTATGGCTGGCCTTGCTGGCTGCGGTCTGGCATTGGCGGCTCGTGTTCATCTTGGAGTCAATAATGACTCCAAGATCCCTTTCCGCCTCTGTGCTTTCAAGACGGGAACTCCCCAGCC
>NW_005842431.1:126023-138783 GCF_000455745.1 Alligator sinensis
TTGCCCCTGAGCATGATCTCCCCTGCAGGCCCCCCACAGATGTGCTCCTTGATGATTCTCTCCAAGATCTTCCCGAGCACCGAGGTGAGGCTTACAGACCTATAGTTACTTGGGTCTCCTTCCTCCCTTTCTTGAAAATTGGGACCACATTAGCCAGTTTCCAATCTCCTGGCACCTGGCCAGATGACCACGAATGCTCATACAGCCGGGCCAAGGGCTCCGCGATGACCCCTGTCAGCTCCCTTAACACCCTTGGGTGGAGGGCATCTGGACCTACAGATTTAAAAATGTCTAGCCCTTCCAGAAGGTCCCTAACTACATCTGCGCTGATTGAAGGCCCGGCAGAGCTATCCCCGAGATTGTCCCTACCTCTGGTAGGTGGGATATCCTGGTCCCTGTTCAGGAAAACAGAGGCAAAGAAACTGTTAAAAATATCAGCTTTGTCTGGCGTAGCCACAAGATTACCGTTTGCGTCTTGCAGGGGCCCTACATTGCCTGGTGCCCTCTTCTTGCTCCCAATGTACTTGAAGAAGGACTTTTTGTTGTCTTTAACCCTGGACGCTAGCCTGAGGTTCATCTCTGCCTTGGCCTTCCTAATAGCCCTCCTACACTCCCGGGCCAAGGAGGAGTACTCCTCCTTGATGATAGCTCCTCCCTTCCACTGGTTGTATGCCCCGTTTTTAGTCCTCAGGCATTGCTGAATGCCCTTGCTGAGCCAAGGGGGTTTCTGAGCACTCTTACCTCCCCCCTTGCTTCTCTCAGGGACTGTTAACCTTTGGGCCTGGAGGATCGCCCCCTTAAGGTACGACCATCCCTCGTGGACTCCCATCTCCTCTACCTTTTGGGCCCTCAGTGCCTCCCCCACTAGTCTCCTAAGCTCATTGAAGTTGGCTCTTCTGAAGTCGAGGGCTTTTGCCTTGGTGTAAGCCCTTGACACCCTGCGTTGGATAGTGAAATCCAGCAGGTGATGATCGCTATTGCCCAGGTGGTCAAGGACCTGTAGTCCCTTCTCCAGGTCATCCCCCGTGGCCAGGACCAGGTCCGGCAAGGCGTTACCCCTCATGGGGCTATGCACTTCCTAGATAAAGTGAAAATCCTGTAATACAGCCAGGAACATAAGCAAGCAGTCAGACCTGGCTGTCTGCTCCTCCCAGCAAATGTCTGGGTAGTTTAGGTCACCCATGACAATAACTTCCCTTGACCTAACCGCCTCCATAAGCTAACTGGAGAAGTCTTGGTCGAGCTCTTCTCTCTGGTTGGGTGGTCTGTAGTAGACGCCCACAGAAACATCCCTTTTGCCACACCCCCCTTGTAGTTTGACCCAAAGTGTCTCTGCCCGACCCTCCTCTAACGCAAAGTTAATCCTTGATGATGTGAGATGCTCTTTGACATAGAGCGCTACCCCCCTACCTTTCCTCTCTGTCCTGTCTCTTTTATATAGGGTGTATCCCCGAATGTCCACCGTCCAGTTGTAGGTAGGGTCCCATCAGGTTTCTGTGAACCCTACTAAGTCTGTTACTTATCTCGTGTTATGGGTCAGTATGGTACATACTTCCTTTGGTTCCCAGGCTATTTTCTAGACTGTACCCTTGTTATGTTAGACAACCTGTCTGCCTTGAAGAGTGTGATCTTGTGTTATGGCATACTCCCCTCAATTCTCAGTCTGTGTCCATCCCTTGACCTTGTTGTGCTAGACAGCCCATCTGTTTTAAGAGCCATGAGAAGCTGTACCTGTCTCCCAAACTCTTTAGAAATCCGTTTAACCCCTGCTGCCCATCTTGACCCCTTATAATGCATATACCTGTAAACCAATTCCCAAAAAGCAGATCTTTACATGCCATTTTTAAGCCAACAGTCTCTGCTGAGCTGTCACCCAATGCGTTGGAGCTGCCTGTATGTCGCCTGGAGCCCAGCAGCATGGAGAGCTGTGGAGGGGAGAGCACTCCGGCTGCGTGAGGTGCCCGGGGGCCCATGATGTTGCTTTAACTTCTGGCAAAAAAACAAGTCTCAGTGTGTGTGGTGCCCTCCCACCTGCCTGCCCTAGGTGGTTCCTTTGTATAGGGCCAGCTGCGGGAGGGGGCAGAGAGGGAAGAACCTTTTCTTGGGGGTTGCATACCTTTGTGTTTGGAAACATATACTAAAATATTTGCGAAATATACAGGTCCACAAGTGGCTAGGAAAAGGCCTCCTCCCATCTAGCTGCTGTGACCTCAGGGGCCTGGGTCCTTCCCTGGCTGCCTTTGCCCTAAGAGGCAGCTTTTCAGCAGTGGCAGGCCCTGGCATGCAAGTGGGGCGAGGGGAAGCTGGAAGTGTCTGGAGTCTCCTGTCTGCAGCTGGGGTGGTGATTCTCTGTTCCAGTCTTAAGCACGTGGTGCTAAGCTGGCTCTGCTCTCTGCTGAAGAGACTGAGCTGCTTCCTCTGGGTCTTTCCCTCTTTTCTGGACTCTTTGGCTAGGTATAGAGAGAGCTCAGACACAGGCTGTCTTCCTGGGAAACTATCTGGCTTTGGCAGTTCTGGAGATGGGGCTGGCTGTGAGGAGAGCTGGGGCTGATATGCAGCTTTGCTTCAACTTCATCCAGAGGTGTGGGGCAGCTGCTCCAGCATGTGGACCACCCTGGGCCCAAGAACCATGGCTCAGGTACTGCTGCCATCAGATAAGCACCCAAAGGGGAAGGGGACAGAGACAAGGGCTAGCAGTTTCCAGGAGGAAGCTAGCAAATTCTGTGTGCGGGTGAGGTGACTATGCTGGTGAGCTGGGCAATGCTGCCCAGCTCTTGAGGTGTGCCTCCAGGGAGTAGGTGCTGCTCTCTGGTTCCAAGCCCAGTGAGCTGGGTGGGAAGGGCCTCTAGTGCAGACGGGAGGCTGTAGGTTGCTGGACTCTTGTTGGGGAGGGGATGGAGGCTGCATGCATTTGGGGAGGCTTGCTGGGTTCAAACCCTTCAGGAGGACACAGCTGTTCGCAGCCTGGCTTCATAGGTCTGGCTGGTGGAGCAGTACTCTTGGTGGTTGTTGTCTTTTCTCCTTTGTAGCCCAGGGGTAGTTCTTGCCTGGAGAGGCAGGGCACAGTAAGTATGGTCATGTCCCTGCCAGGGCAGGTCTTGGTGCCCTTCAGCCCTGGAACTGTCTGGCTGTGGCAGTGTTAGCTCTGACTGAGCAATCATGGTCCCAACCCTCTGTCTCAGGTCTGTGGAGTTCTGGGCTTTGTCCAGTGCTGAGGGAGCTGGTTTGGGGGGTTTGCAGCTTGTGTCCGTATGTTGCTGGGACCTGGGTGAGAATGTGGTCCCAGTACCCTCCCCTGCCCCTGGGAGTCCTGCAAGGTGGATGGTGGCCAAGTCATGAGAGCTGTGCCTAGCGGGGGACTATCACTTAAACATTTTGTCCTGAGACCAGTGGCTTCCTCAGCAACTCCCAATTATGTGTGCTGCTCCCAAGCCCTTTTGGGACATGGGGTTGTGTGGGGTCATGTCCTATCTTCCCCTTGGGTGGACATATTCTGAGAAGCCCAGCTTTGTAGAATAATCCACTTCCCATGTCTTGCCCTCCCTGCTCACACCTTATCAGAGACATCCCTTGCTGGTCCCACAATGCCTAGAGGGAGGTTGTGAGGGAGCCTTTGTGCCCACCAGGTGGGGGTTGTGTAGCAGGGTAGGAAGGGATCTCCCCCCAACACGCTGTGCCTTCCTTATCTCCTCTTCCTCATGCTGGGCAGCAGGGGGTGCCCCCTCCCCCCACACCTGGCACTCTCATTTGTCTTAGGTTGGTGTCCTCGTTAAGATTTAATGAGAACAAATGAGCTGGCACTGAGTAAAGCTTTTGGCACACTGCCTGGGCATGTGCTGCATCATGGCATCATGTGGCTGGGCTCTTGGAGCTTGGCGCCCTGCAGGCAGTGCTGGATACACCTCTCCTTTTCTCCCCTGTTGTGGGTGATGTCAGTAAGTAGTGCAGCTGGCCCCTTATGCCTCTTTGCCTGGTCAAGTGGCTTTGGCCTGCATCTGCCTCTGCACGGCCTTAATACTGTGGTGTCTGTGGCCCTGAGCAGTCAGGGGTAGATAAACGGTGCCTCTTGGAAGTGCTTCATAGTGTAAATTACTTTCCAGCCTGGTCAGGCTGCAACTCCAATGCTCAGAAAGAAGGAATCCCCTGGATAGAGGTTACGTGCAGCCCTTGCTCAGCCCCTTGCTGCCTATGCATGGAAGTGGGGTTTCATTACTGGCCTGGAGGGATTCCTGTTCTCTTCTCCTGAGCAGTGCCAGCTGCAGCTCTGAGCAACTGGGCTGACAAGCCATTCGTGAGCCACAGTGCTTGCCCTATAGCGTTATCCCATGACTGCACCATAGCTGTGGAACCCTGCTGCAGTCGCACTGCGCTCAGGGAGGGGTTTTTGTGTTCAGTTCCTTGCAGGCTACTGCTTACTTCGTCAGCAAAGCAGAGCAGAAACTACAGAGAGTCCACTACAGCTGGGAGTTGCTTCCGCGTTTACTCTTGCTGAGCTCAGCAGCTCAGGATCCCTCTGCAGAAGGGAACAGGAATTTCTGACATCAGCTGTCTAGTCTGCAATGTTGCCCTGTGCTGTGGTGTCAGAAAATACCTGTTAGGCAGGTGCATGCTATGGGCTGCTCTCCTGAGTTGCTGAGCTCATAAAACCTCTTGGGCCAAATCCCTTGGGAGAGAGATGTAATTCAGAAGGTCCCAGCTAAGCCCCAAGGAAAGCTGGGATGTGACACGGTACATTTTTGCTGGGAAGAACTCCACTCATCGATGCAGGGAGCAGCCAGTGTGCTGCCCTGGCTCAGGTTCATACTCAGTGGGAGAAGCTCAGCTTGAAAGGGCTAGATCTCAATAATCTGGCATGGACTTGGACACAAGAAACCAGCCTGATGGAGGGAGTGATGGGGCAAGCAGTGATTAAATGAGCTTTGATAATTACAGACTGCACAGGGCTTTGAGGACAGTCATCAGCCATTTGTAGGCTGCAAACAGCCTCCAGTTGGGGTGTGGGATGATGGTGAGGCAAATAGAGGAAAAGGTAAAATTCAGCTGAATAGCAGGGGCTGAAGAGCAAAGTATAGTTATTCCCCTCGCCCCTCCCAGAGGGGGGAAGCCTTGCTCCTGATATAGCACGGCTGGACAGAACTCTGGTGCACATAGGAAGGAACAATCCAGCAGCGGTCTCTTGTGGGTGGGTGCACCAACTTGGAGGTTCCCATGCTGCCTTTTGCAGAGAATTGAAGGGTTGCTCAGGCATTTGGGGCTGGCAGCTCTGCTTCTGGCTGGGGAAGCCTCTCTCAGCATGTTGTAAATCAGTGGTGCTCAATCTTATGTCCTCACGGGCTGAACGAGTCGTGCGGAGTTGGTCTGCAGGATGGATCCCATGGGATGTGCTATATCATCTGGCTTATAGGACTCCCCATGGGTCCCAACATAATGGCAGTGGGAGAGTGGTGGCAGCTTTAATTGCTGTGGCTTTCAGAGCTGCAGCAGTTAATGCAGTCACTGCCAAACTTCTGCACCCGTGGGAAGCTCTCCAGGCTGAATGACACTGCCCCACAGGCTTTATTTCATGCCCAGGAGAGAGGTTGATAGAGGCCTAGGTAAGTCTGTCTAGGGCAAATATGTTTGCTATGCCTACAGTCACCTGAAGGTGGCACCCTTGGCAAGGCATCTTCTCTTAGCCATCTCATTCCTGCAGTGCCACTAATTAGGCAGCCTGCAGTTGTTGCTAGGCTTGGAGTCCCACTGGCTAATTAACTGGGCTGCATCTTGTGTGTGTCTGCCATTTGCTCTAATTGTCACCTCTGCACGATCCCAAAGTGACCTTGCTAACTGCAGCAGTTGCACTGAGGAGCAGCCCCTGCAGGAAGGGGACTTCTCTGAACCTGCTGAGCAGTACTGGGATCCGGTTCAGTGTCCTGCCTTGTTGAGAAAGCTGCTGGCTGTGTGCAGAGGCCAGTTCCTGGGAGGTGAAGGTCAGTGTGCTTTCACAAGTGGTAAAAGGGCTAATCTACTCCCATGTCTTCTCTGCATTATTGACAGCTGGGTAGTCGGCAGACTGCAGGGTTGATAGCTCTTCTGAAGAGGAGAGTGCAACCCTGAGACCTTGATGATTTTAGAGGCCTTAGTGCTTGTTTTCCCTGTGGTTGTGAGACTATGCTCCAGAGTGACATGTAGCAGGCTGTCTGGGCGATGGTCTCTGCTCCCCTTTTTGTGGGCCCTGTACTGAGGGACACGTGCCAGCTTCAATAACTTCAGGCCCCCCTGAAAATGGGGTTCCCATCTGTGAAGAGAAGGGACTCAGCTTCTCTTAGGAGCTGGGGAGGGAGTGGGGGATGATGACACCCCAGCCCTGCAGACAGCCAGGAGGATGCTGCTGCTGCTCTAACCTGACCTTGCTTTAAAAGCAGCAGCAAACAGGAAAGGAGCCCGGTAGGGAGGCGGCTTTTCCTTTTCTTCCGAGATGACGAAGTTGTTCCTGGCTATGGAGCTATTCTGCTTGGGCCTTTCCCTGCTGGAGAGATGGGTGGCAAGGCTAGAGAAGCCAAGGTTGGCGTGGAAAGTGCTGCTGTCAAGCTCCTAACTTGGGTGCTGCCCCTCCTGAATGAACTGCAGCTCCATCCTGTGCCCCGCCCCGGTGGGGCAGCCCCAGCCCCACTCCATCCCTCACTGCGGGGCCTTGATCTGCCCCCCCCCCCCAAAATGCCCCTTCCCTGCCCCCTGTGCATTCACCGCAACAGACTTACCAGCTGCATGCAGCTCTCCATGCTGTTGGGCTGTGCTCTTCGCTGCCGCCTATGTCCTGTGCTGCAGCTGCTTGCATGCATGGGGCACTTATCGTCCACATTATCGGTCACATCAAGCTGATTTCCGATACAGACAATTGTCTTTATCGGTGCCGATCTGATACCAGACCTATGTATTGGTGCACCTCTAGATATACATGTTGATTTCCCCCAGTGGCTCAGTGTGGCTTACAATAAAAGACAAAATAATTTAAAAAAACAAGTGAAATGATACACAAGGTATATAACACAAACTCCCCAAGCAATACTCCAGCTTAATCTTGCTTGCTAAATGACTGTCCAGATGAAAAAAAGTCTTACATTACTTCTGGAACAGTGATTCACAATCAGGGTGTCCCAACACCCTGGGTGCCTTGAGATCCTTTTAAGAGTGCCATGGGGCATTAACATGATTCACAAAATAAACCCAGAGATTTCAAATAGGAATTTGTCAGAATGTAATTACTACTACTTGTTGTGGTCTCTGAGTTTTGCGCAACAGAAGAGCTCTGTCATTTTTTTATAGTAAAAAAAATGAGTGAAAACTAAGAGCTGGCATTTTCCAAAGGGTGCCTCAGTCTAACAAGGGTGCCCTGAGTCTAAAAAGGTTGAAAACCACAATTCTGGAAGCTGTCCAGGCTCAGACCCTGGTGAGCCACAAAGGGGAAGGGCTTCCAGAACAGAGGGGCTACTACTGAGAATGATGTCCTGCTTGTTTTCACCAAGTGAACTTAGCGTATGGGTGGAACTTGCAGGAGGTTGCTCTTGGCTGACATTACGGTTCATGCTGGAACATCAGGGAGAAGGCAGTCCCTTAGTTATCTAGGATCCAGACATTTTGCTGTTGCTGCTGCTTGTATTATAGTGATGTCTGCCTGTCCCAGCTGTGATCTGGCTCCTCTGTGCAGATGCATGGTGAGGAACAGTCCCGGTCCTGATGAAATCTCCTTCCAAAGAGATGAGAGAGAAAAAGGGTTGGAAGGACAGCATTTGGCCAAGATCATGCAGTAAGTCAGAGCATAGAGACAAGTCTCTGGGCCTCCTGACTCCTCCTGTACAGTAGATAGATTTGACTCCTTCTCAAGTGTATTATTTCCTAGACCGTATTGTCTTTGCCTGTAAACCCCTCTGTCATGTAGATGTAAAACCACCTGCCTGCCTCCAGGGAGAGAAGGGAAGTTTGTTTAATGGGTGAAGAAGCATTATGAAAAGGTCAAACATTCTATGGATGGCTGCTCTGTAAGTCTTCCTTTCAGTCTGAGTTCCCAAGTGTGTCCCTGCAGTTATCTTTAGTCCCTCCATGCTATGTCAGGTCTAAGGGCCGAGTGCTTGGACCATCCTCTTGGCCCTTGTGGTCTGGGGGCAGTTACAGGGCTCATTCAGCTGTGCTTGCCTCCTTGCCCCTCTGCACCTCCTGCCCTTGCTGCTGCCCGTGACTTTGCATGACCCAGGTCAGCTCCCTGTCAATGTCAGCTCCTTGGCAAAAGTTTCAGCAGAGTTGAATTAAAAGTAAATTGATTCTCAGAAACAGCCCCAGTCCAGGACTGCCAACTGGCGCCAAAAAGGACGTCAATGAAACCCAAACAAGGAGGCTGCTACAGCAGCTGCCCCTTGCTGACTCCCTGTGCACAGCCCCTTGCAACCTTATGGCTGGGACAGGAAAATGGCAGGTTGTGTCATCAGCTGAGCGTCCCAGGGTCTGGGCTTTCAAGTGCCCCACCAAGGGGAAGGGTGGGGGCGCTTTGTTCTTTTGCTTCTTTCTCCTCCTGAATGGCTCTCATGAAGACAAGAGGGGTTTTCCACTTGCATTTCAGGATACAAATATAGGTCTTTGTCTAGTAGATTACAAATGTAGGTCTTTGATTGGGGAGCTGGTGAGATAGTTGCATCCCAAGAGACCAGATCGGATGCTGAAGGATTGTTTGCCTGATTTTCCCAGTCCCACTTGGATACACTAGTTTTTTCTTAATGTTAAACTCTAGTGTGTCCTGAGCCTGCAAGAGGAAGTTTTCATAACCGTTCTGCCTTTACAGGGACCAGAGGATCCATGTGTACTGCAAGGCTGAGGGTGATTTTTGTGCTGTGGCATGACACACTTCTGGAAGCTATTGGGTCTGATCCCTGCTTGTGGGCAAGAGGAAGGGCTTGGTGCACAGAGAAGCAATGGCTGGGCTTTTCCTCCTCCTCTGTTCATTTGGAGAAATCTTGGTGGTGCCAGAAGAAAAGTCCATACTTGGCCACCAGATAACCTGCACCGAAGCCGAGTTCTTGGCAGGCCCAGACCAGCTGCAAAAGTGGGAGGTGACAATGTTGGTAATCACAAGGACTCTCTTGGCTTCCTGCTGGATGCTGCTTGTGCCATTGTGCCATTATCTGCTCTTACCTGTCTGGTGCCTACCCAGAATGGGGCCGCTTGGATAGGTGTGGTGGTGGATTTGTCTCTCGGGGTTAGTCTAGGGTTTGGAGTCCCACTCCTTAGCTGCATTCTAAGTGCTGTAGATTCACTGCGTTATTTTGGGCAAGTCCTTCTGTGCCCATGCCTTGTTTTCCCTTGCCAGTAAATCAGGACTAATGCTACATGTCTGTCCCATGAGACAGCTGCAAGCCTTTGTGGGTGTGTGAAGGGATTTGAAATCTTTGCAGGGAAAAAGTTGTTAAGAAAAGGTCTCAACAGTAGCAGCTTGCAAAGATTCCTATGTTGATCCTGCCATGGCTGCCTAGGTAGAAGGCTAGTACCACTGGCCCCTTGCCCATGAGGCTCTGGACCCTGCAGGTGCGTGGGCCTTGCCAGGCTGAGTGGAGCAGGGGCACAGCCTGGGAGGAGCTCAGCTGTTCTTAAGGGAAGTCAAGGGAAACCTGCATGCTTTCCAAACCGTGGAACCAAGCTACATAGATTCAGGGCCAGATACTAGAGCAAGCAGGGGGAGATGGGTTGACTTGGGACCTGGCAGAGCACGCGCAAGGTTCCCTGCCCTCCCTTGTTCCTCAAAGCAGTGTCAGCAGTGGTGGGGTCCCCTCCCTGCAGGAGGGACAACGTGGGTTTGACTCACTACTCTGGAACAGCAGGAACTGTGGTGATGTCAGGCCTCTAGTAGGGGAAGTGTGGGTGGAGACTGCAGGCCCTTCTCAGCAGCCTGGGGAGCAATCCCTGGCAGAGCACAGAGCACAGAGCACAGGAAGAGCTAGCAGAGCCAGCCACGGCACACGCAGCCCTGCACAGTCTGACCCCTCATGAGAGGGGGCACAGCAGCAGCCACGTACTGGCACCACAGCCCCAGAATGAACAGCAAGTACAAAGGTACCGTGACTTCCTTTGAGTCCTCTTTGTGTGGTGCCAAGCTTCACCACCACAGGCTCCCCACACCACCCCCAAGATTTCTCCTCGTTTTCTCTGATGTGATTATTCATAGCACCCAGGGGGAGCAAGCGCCAGTGGGACATGGGCCCGGTTTGACTCTCCTGTGTTGAGGAATAGGGAGCAGGGGTAACAGGCTTGTGGCAGAGACCACAGGGACGGGTGTCAGGGGAACAACCTCCATAGCCGAGGCAGCGGTATGGGTGTCGGGATGAGTGGGATACACTTTGCAGCTTTATTTTTCTCCCAGCCCTGGCCTGAAGAGATGTCTGCCCTCCCCTCCTTAGTCTAGGGTGGCAGCTCCCCTCATATTTCAGTCAAGTTCCATCAGCACTGGTGTGGGCAAGGGAGTCTGTCTAGCTCCATCAGTGACTCAGGATGAGCCTGAGACTTGGGCCCTGGCGTGGGCAAGGCAGAACAGGAGGTCATGTCCTGGCACTGTCTGGCCTGCCTCCTGCACAATTTGTTTGCATGCTGTTGATTCAGACAGGCAGAGGTTTGAAATATGCATAGAGATCTGGACACTCCGGAGGAGGAGAACTCTTCTGTGGTGCCGAGCCCTGGCTTCTATTTCTAGTTCTGCCACTGACTCCCTGCGCGTCTTGGGCAAGACCCTTCCTCAACTGCGCCTCAGCTTCCCCTCTGAGACCTAGGGCAAACAACCCTCTTGCTCATGGGGCTTGGGAGGTTCTGTGCAGCATCTGCAAGATGCTTTGAGCCTCACAGAGCGGAGACAGGCAAGGTGGCTGCTGCGATGATAGTGTGTAAACACGACTGCGGGTAAGCAGTATCCAGGAAGTGGCTGTGGGCGTTCTCTCTGGTTTCACAGATGAATGTGGGGCTGCAAGGTGGGACTCGGTCAGACGCTGGAGCAAGGCGGTGGGAACCCCACTGCAGCCAAAGCCTGAGTGAGAGACGGAGCATGTGGGCTAGCCCCCATGCTTTGCCCAAGCTGCTGCACCCCTTTGCAGTGGAAAACTACATGGGTAGTGTCAGACCCCTGAGGCAAAGCCTGTTACGTGCTCCAGAGCTGTGAGCTTTTGTTGATCTCGGTCCTTCTGTTGCCTGGGTCCCCTTTCTCTCGAGTTGTGATGTTCCAGTGCATTGTCCCACTTGTCTGTTACACTGGGATAAGCAGTCCCCAAGCTGTCCCTGGCCCTGAGGGGGCACCTAGCTCTAGCATGGTCCTCCTTACCCTGCTGGATCTCTGCTCTGGCTCTGAGTCCCTATGCCCACTTGGCTGTTGTCAATCCCAGAGTCCTATGTTTTGGGAAGGGCCCCTGGAGCCTGCAGCACATGGTGCTGGCTGTCCCAAACACTCCAGGTGTGCTGTGCTGCCTCGAGCTCTCTGGTGTGGCACTTTCTGTGACTTTAGTGTTGATGCTTTACTCCGTGAGTCAGTGCCAGGCTGGTTTCCTCCTGTCACACTCCTACAGTTTTACCATTTAAATTGCTATTTACAAATAATGAGATCCCTGAAATAAGCAGTGGCAGAAGCAGCTTGGGAGCTGGAGCAGGTGACACTGAAATCCCCATTGCAGCTGGTAGGAGTTTTTAAACGTGTTGGGAGTGGGGGTAGGGTTGGTAACCTGTTGTTCAGGGGGATAGTTGCTTCCTCATCAGTGCTACTAGCAGGGCTATGGAGCACAGGGGGTAGAAGCAAATAGCTGCCCCCCCCCACCCAGCACATACTGGTTAGGACTGGCAATCCTGACAGGCTGAGAGCAAGAGTTGCTGAGCCTTGGTGTAGAACAGTAGTCTCCAACCTTTTGAAGTAGGAGATCACCTTTGGCATTTAAGAGCAACCCAAGATCTACCATTTGCCACCGCCACCCAACTCCCCATCCCCCTGACCCCTGCCAAGCAGGTAAGTCTGTGGGAGGGGAAGGGGAAGGCAGAGGGAGAAAAAATTATTTGGGAGCGCGCCCAAAATTATTTGCGAGGTAAATCCCACCCAGCTGGGGCCTCACTCAGTTTACCCCTGCTCCTGCCTCTGCAGCACTGTCCCTCACTGCAGGGGCCTCGATCTAGCCCCTGCCCCTTCCCTCCCCCACAGACTGACCTGCTGGGCTGGGGTGCGTGCGTACATGCACGCGGGCACTCAGCCCTCCCACCCCAGCCTCGGATCAACTCCAAGAAGCTCCGAGATCTATCGGTAGATCGAGATCCACTGGTTGATGACCACTGGTGTAGGGCCATGGAGGGGCAGAGCACTTGGCAGCCTTGTCAGATGTGGAACTGGAGATGTGGTGTAAGGCTGTGCGTGCGCAGAAATGGTGTGAGGATGTGGTATTAACCTATCCTCTCACCATAATCTCTGGGGGGAGACCCAGCAGTTTTTAGTGGCCTTGTCCAGCAGGTCACTGGGCATTCTTCCTACAGTGCTTCTGAGGAACTCTGCAATGGACTAGGTTTCGTCTTGGGAGAACACTAAGTCCAGGGGAGGAGGGGTGAGACTGAGCTAGCCTCTCAGGCAGGTGTCTTGGCGGGAGGCAAGCTGCATAGTGCTGTGTAGGTGCCAGGCAGGGGTGCGGGCACATTCCATCCTGCTCCCTTGCTGTGGAGAGCAGCAGGCTGAGAGCTCGTGGGGGGTTGCGTAATGGGAGCTATTCCTGGTGGCGCTCTT
>NW_005842431.1:138814-158010 GCF_000455745.1 Alligator sinensis
ATGCTCAGGGAGGGGACAAGCCGGGCTGGTTTCAGGTCAACACAATGGTGGTTTCTCACCCTAGGCAGCCTGAGTCAGGCTTTGGGGCCCAGTCTCTAGGATCAGCTCTCTTCCACCCTTCTTGCAGCCAGTATGGGTCTGGTTGCAGGATGGGCAGGACTCAGGTGAGCTGGTCTGGACTGGCCTGTTGGAAAAGCCCTTCCTTTAGTTTAGGAGCTGAGAGTGGGGATGCAAGTGGGGAGGGGGTGTTTTGTGCATATTTCTCTCCCTCTCATCTCCATGTGTATGCATTTGTGTCCAGCAAAGTAGAGTGGGGCATGTTGCAGAGGGGGTGTCTCCTCTTTGTGCCCTGATGGGTGGGTTCCTCCCAGGTAGCAGAGCTGCCTCCAGGCTGGGGTTGGTGCCCGCTCTGTGCCCTGGGAGGCACATGCCTGGGGGGAAGGGTCACCAGTCGCCTGTGTTTGCATGTGTATGCTGCTTACTGCTTTTCTCCAAACTATGTTAAGGGGATGCAAACACAAACAGCGTTGCCATGGCAACTGTGGTCACAGTTTAATGCTCAGGAACACTGAAAAAAGTTAGTACTTGGCTGACCCAGTTTTCTGGAAACCCCTGCCTCACGGGGGCAGCCATTTTGTCACCCTCTGCAGCCCTTCCCCAGGAAGAGCTGTGCTCCCCCATTGCTGCCTTCCTGGCCTTCCCAGGATGGGATTAGGGTGTCCTGATCACAGGTCACTGAGTTAGGAGCAGTACTGGGGGCTGTGGTTAGGAGAGTTTGTGGGGAGGAGAATCACAAAGTGGAGTAAGGGCCTTGATGCAGGAGGCCTTACCTAAGCAGGGTTGTGTCTGTGCAGTACTCTAGTGCTGGTGCCCAAGCAGAGCTGTTCAGGTAGTGGGGTGCCAGTGGGATGCTGGCGTGTGTTTGTGTGTGTGGTTTGCAAAGCTCCGGTTGCTACACAGCACTGGGTGTGAAGGCCCAGTCCTCTCCACCCTTCCTTGGGGATGCTCAGCAGCTTAAACAAGCACTTCCTCCAATTCTTCACGTTTGTAGCTCCTTCCCTTTCCTGCCACCTTTCCAGTCAGAGCCCTGAGTGAGGAACCGGCCAGCCTCCCAGGCTTCACAAGGGTGAGGGCCTCTGCCTGCCTCTCGGATCCAGGACTCTCAGGACTCCCTGTCCGTACCATCTCTCACTAGGGTGCAAGATCTTTCCATGCTGTCATTACTTCCATGGTGTTGAGGTCACAAGCACGTGCCTGTGATGTTGCTTCCAATACCTGGTAGCGTACAGTGGGTTTGATGAGGGCAAGCATGTCACTCAGCTGCTTTAGAAAGGCATTACAGATGTAATCCTTGCCCAAGAGCTTTCTCTGTGGGGGGGAGAGCACAAGTGAAGAGTTTTGGCCCTGGGATAGCTCTGTGCATTGATGCTTTTCTACCCACTACCTGCTGAGAACCACCACCCCACCCAGTCACCTGCCTCCTTCTCTGGTAAAGGAAGCCCATGGTCTGAGTGAACCCAACTAGCTGGAGACACTGCTGTGTCCAGCATCTCCCATCACTGAAGGTGAAATTAGGGCTCTTGCCTAGTTGTACAGAATTTTGCTGGTGAGTAACAGCAGACTTTGATTAAATTAGGGGTTCCTGACTCATCTCTGACTCAACAAAACTTTCCCCCTTCCCCCAACTTGTGGCAGAGTCAGAGGAAGCTAGTTTCCATGCAGGCTTTGGGACAGTGGGAAGAGGTCTCTGGATGGGTCACCACCATGCCCCCTGTGACTGTGCAGCCCTGGATTCTCAGCTCCTCCATTTTGACCTAAGCTTCCTAGACACGGGGAGCAAAACAAGATCAGCTCTGGTCCCTGGGCAAGTCCAGCAAACATCCTGCATGCTTTGCAGTGGTTACTGGATATTCTCTCCCCAGGGCTACTCAGACACTGGAGGGGGCTTAGGGTGTATGTCCATGCCTAAATTGTGGGCTCAGCTGACATCGGTGCAGCTACACAAACAAGGATGCAAGGCTTCAGGCAGTGCAAAAGCACTGGTGCCAAGAGTCCTAGGGCCTAGGATTTAAGGACTCTTTTCCTGCAAATATTTGTCTTGGAGTAAGGAGGGATGAAGGCAGAAGATGAGACAGGAAGAGCACAGTGTCTCCATAAGGTTGTCAAAAGGAGCCTGGTGCAGCAAATGTTGAGCACAGAGGCCCAGGGTGCCAGCATAGCACTCTTCCTCCTAGCAGGTTGCACTTATTTGCCACTGCAAGAATCCTTGATAGGGCAGTAGCTCAGGTGCTCTGTCAGTGAGGACAAGCTCCACTCCTTTATTCAGGATGTTTGTGGCCTGCTGCAGGGAGCTCACAATCTGCTTTCTCTAGGCCCTGCTAGAGGGTTGTCAGCAGCAGCTGAATAGAGGTTGAATGTGTGGCCAGATGCTTTGTGTGATGACACAACACAAAGTTACCCTGGTTTAGGGGTTTGTGTCCCTCTGTGATGCTGATTTTTCAGTGGTGTGAGCGTGTCTGCTGTCTAAGCCCTGAAGGAACAGCAAGGCAGGTTTCCCTACCTCCCCTTCACTACTCCTCTTCCCCCCTCCCATCCTCCCCGGTGTCAGCCTTGTGGGGCTCTTGACCACGTCCCCTCCCCTATTGCTGCTACTCTGACCTCCCTCTCCCCAGTGGGAGGATTGGAAGGCTCTGGGCATGAATTGGCATGGATGAGGTGATATGGGGGGCTGAACCTGAATGTGGTTTGGTGGTGCTGATCTTGGGCCCACCCACAAAACTTTTAGAAAAGTCTCTCAGAAGCAGGATTTGCCTTAGTTCAGAGGTTCAAGCTGCTTGTGGTTCCTGAGTCCTCCCCTGTGCTGTTGACAAACACAGCAGCAGCTGCCTGGGACTCTGAAGCAGAAACTGGTTGAGACTAATCCAGCTGGTTTCACTCTCCGCCCCAGTGCAAAAAGTAAATCAAGAGTCAACATTCTTCCTCTCGTCGTCATCTGTGGGGGAGGCTCACGGTGACGGACTCAGAAGGGGGAGGCTTTGGATCGTTCCTTAGCCCGGGGGCAAGGGGTGCAGAGGGTCCAGCAGGAGCTTGTAAAGGAGGTACATGCCCCTGGGGCTCTGCCTCAGGTGCATCACTGGAGGACATGGGGGATCATTGATTTCTTGCCCTCGATGCCCTACAGCTTACAGGCAGGGAGACTGTGGTCTAGTGGTTAGAGTGAGGGGCAGGAAGGGGCTGAAGTGGGCGTCCTGGTTTCTGTTCCTCATGCTGAAGCCTTTTCCATGTAGCCTGAAAAAGCAGCCACTGATTCAGGGGAAGGAGAGGGTAGAAAGGTAATGATGTGAGACATCTGGGCCAGTAGCAAGTGTGCTTGTGAATCTCCTGTTGGGGACCAAAATGTGGAACTACTGTGACTGTAAAGCAAGGCAAACTGGGCCTGGCTTCCCCTTCTGTAGATCAGCCCCCAGAGGGCTGGGGGGCCAGAGCAACAGAGGCAGTGTTTAGGTGGGTGATGCAAAAATGAAAAGTGTGATGTCACACATGCCATCAGCCTCCAGTTCTTGCTGGCACTGGTTGGGGAGGAGAGGTTCTGCCCATTAAACTCCTGACCTCCTCACAGCATCACTGGCTGATGGGCAGAGCCAGGTGTCTGGCCTTTCCCAGTTAGCTGTTGATAACTGGAAAATCCAAAGCTTAGGTTGCCTTGCTAGGTCTCACATTGTTCTTCTTCTGGTGCTTTCTGCCGGGAGATAGCTCCAACCACTTTGCAAGGAGTTCAGTAGCATTATCTCCATTTCACTGATGAGGAAACTGAGGCATAGGGTCACCCTGCAGACCTATGGCAGAGCTGGGCGTTTAACTTGGGACTCTGTAGACTATTGGTGTATCCAGTAGGACACGTTGACCACCTCCCACACTTGCTTCAGCCTCCCCAAGAGGGATGCTGACTCCTGTGTAGGGCATAAAGCTTTTCAAAGCGCTGGCATCCCGGATGAGCACCAAGGCCAGCCTATGCTACATGTCCTGTTACCACCCTCCTGCTGCTGCTGCTCCTGCTCCATTCTCTCCTTAGACTGTCTGGGAGGACTTGGGGGTTGTGGGTCTCAGTGTGCTTATGCCTAGGACAGGGCAAGAAGAGGCTTCTTTGATCAGTGCCCCCCTGGCTGTGGCAAGGCCTCATAGGAGCTTTTGGGTGCCACCAGCTGTGTCCACCCTGCCAGGAGCACCTACTGGCCACCCCCTCCCTCCCCCATCTCCCCACTGCGGTACCAGTCAGTGCTTATCTCTGTAATGTCAGGAATGTGAGTGCCGGACCTCTCCCACCCTCCTGAGCCAGAGACCAGTCCTGGAGGAGTGAATAGGGTACAGGGAGATCCCTGTTCTCTGGGTGTCTTGGTGCTTGAGCCTTGGATTACGCCTGCATCCACCTGGAGCCGTGCCTTGCCGTGCTGTTACAAGGGGCACCCCCTTTGGAGTGCGCTGACTTTGGGGTGCAGCCTCCAGCCCTGTGCTGCTGATTCCTGTGTGTGCTGACTGCAAGTGGTACTCTGGTCACATTGTGGGTGCCAGAGGATCCTTTGGACTTGCTGCACTGAGGGCCCTGGGCTCTACTCATTCAGGGAAGGTAGGTGGGGGTCAGAGGACCCGTGTGCCCAGCCCAGTGCTCAGGACCTTCAGGAGTTGTGGCTGTCCTGAGGATAAGTTTTGTGCTTGGGAGATCAGGAAGAGGGACTTCTAGTCCCTAGTGGTCCCCATTTGATCATGGGAGCCTGGGCTTATCTCTGAGGGGGCCCACACACACAGCCCCCTTTTTGGTTCATGGTGCTTAGTATCTCAACCAGCAATTCCCTACCTTCACAGGGAGGTTTGAATTCCCACCCTCAGCACCTCCCCCATCCAGGTGGGGTTGCTGAAGGATATCTGGATTCTTCCTCCTGGGAGCAGGGGAATGGGGTTTCCCTTTGGGCACCTGCTTGGGGCAGGGCTTCCAGGCAGTGGAGCATGGCCTAGTGCAAAGTGCAGTGGGATGTTTGGTGCCAAACATTCTAGGGAGAGCGCCAGCTCCAGGGGGCAAGGGAGAGAGACTGGGAGAAAGTGGCCACATCTCTAGTGCAGATCTCTGAGGTGGCACCTGGTTGCTGCATTTGCTGGGTGGGGCAGAGAGTACCATGGGGGGGGAGGATGAGGGGTGGGGGCATCTGGCACAGAATGGAGGGGAGCAGTGAGTGCCCTGTAGTATGGCAGCAAATGAAAGCTCGTTGCTGCCCCTCAGGTACCTTGACAGGCCTGCAACTGCCTGTGCCATAAGGGCTTCTAGTGCTGCCCAAGCCCTTTCTGCCCTGGTTTTGGGCTAGGATCTCTGCCATGAACTCTCAAGGGTAAATCCTTGGCAGAGCTCAGTAGGAGTGCCCTTCATCCCTGGTGGAAGGCAAAGCTCCAGCAGAGTGAAGCTTTGGTGGTGTGTCCTGGTGCTGAAAAGATGCAGTGCTCGCTCACGTGCTCTGGCCGGCAGTCAGGGGCATAGCTGTTCCTGCGCCTGATGAGCACTGTCCTGCTAAGACACTGACTAACTTAACACTTTGGGCTGCCAAAAGCATATCCCAGCCTCAGCCAGTTTGGAGCTGTCTGATTGTTGGGGACTAGCAGCTGCTGTCATTATGCTGCTCGCAGCACAGTCCTGTCTGCGCACAGTCCACAGTGGCTTCTTCTTATCACATCCATCACTGGCAGCTCTGCTTCCCTGTCCCCCAGCAACCCACTGCATCCGCCTCCTGCTTCTGGTCCTATGCAGAGCCTGTCAGCTCCATGGGACTGCCCTAGTATGTTCATACAACACCCAGCATATTGGGTGCGACCTTCAAGTGCAGCCAGCATCAGTGGTGCAAAGTCCTTGCTGGACTTCTTCCATGGGTGAGCTTGTTGGGGTGCTCTGGTTTGGGGGGGCTTATGTTGGGCAAGCAAAGAGGGGTCAGGCTGTACCCCAGTATGCATGTTGGGTCTCTGCTGCCCCAGCCCAAAGGCCATGGGTGGGTTTGGGCAATGGGCTTGCTGGGCAGTTGTACCCCGCTTCCCATGGAACCTTTGGCAGGGCGATCAGGCTAGTGCTCACACAGGAGGCCCTATGGGTTGTGCTTAGCCTGGGAGAGCCACACTGCTCTTCTGAGGCCAGCTTTGGTGGAAAAGGCAGTTCTGGAGAAGCCAACCCTGCCCCACACCCAGACCCCTGGTGCCCTTTGGGGCTAGTCTTGCCCCATGCTCAGCCCTCCCTCTAGCCAGCTCATTGGCATGGGTGGAGTTAGCTCCAGCACAGAAGCCATCCCTGCCCAGGCCCCCTGAATGGTGGTCCTGCTTTGACTTTAGATTCACTGCTACAAATAATGGCCTATGGCAGCTGGTACCTGAGCTGGTGGGCTGCATGGCTCTGTGGAGAGCCGATTAAATAGCTCCAGAGAGGGTAATCTCTTCTCCCAAGGCCCTGTGGGTGATCTGGGCTGTTTAGGATTACAGCTTCTCTGTAATGAGCTTAATTGGGACAGCGTTGCCCTAGAAACCAGAGGGCTGGCACTGAGCTAGGGTCTGGGCTGCTGGACTGGCTGTCCCATTCAGCTTCCTTAATGGCCGCAGCCTGGGGCAAGAGTGCTGGGGTGTTGAGGGGTCCTGTGCTGCACCAGTTGTATCCTTGGATCTGCTTTCCAGGCTTTGGTCTGGGCAACACTAACCCTTTAGTGCTTCATGGAAGTGCTTGCCACACACCTCAAGGTCAGTAGCAGGCCAGCTGTGGCTGCAACAGCGATGAACGTGCCAGTATCCTGTGCTTGGGGGAGCAAAGACCTGAACATCACCATGGCCATGTGCTGGCTCAGTCCATGGGGACCATCTGAACCCAGCTGGCAACTGACCAGGTGTGTTCCACTGCAGGGAAGGGGGAGGAGAGGAGATGTGTGAGGACACCCCTGGGGTCCTGGAAGTGCGGGTAGAATCAGCTGGTTGGGGTGTCCAAGGCAGCAGCATCCTGTAGAAGCATCCTGGCCTCTTGAGGTTTAACTCAGCCACCTGGCCAGTGGATTTGTAACCGATGGGGTTGCCCTGAATGCTGTGTTCGTGTTGCACTCTTCCTGCCATGTGGCCATTGTGCTGTATCACCATCCTCTCCATGGTGATGGGCTGTGCAGAGGGTGAGCTCCATGCAGCTCCTTGGCTAGAAGAGACATGCCATGCTGGATATGGGTCCAGGGTGTGGGGGAACCTCCTTCAGTCCCTCATGATGGTGAGCAGCGTTGTCACTCCCTTCAGTGAGTGTCAGGTTTGTTCTAAGCCTGAAGCACTGCCTCCTCAGTATGTTATCCTGTCCCCTCTGCTCAGCCCTGTTTGCTTTGTCTCCCTCAGAGCAAGCTCGCTGTGCCCCCAGGGGCCATGGACTTTCCCCAGGAGGTTGTGAGAGTGATAGGGTCAGGTCAGAGGGCAGAGCTCCTTGCCCTCCTGGAGGAGGTCTGGCTTCAGGCTGGCTGCATTATTGTTCAGGCTGCAGCCACTTGGGCTCTGCCAGGGCATCCTTCCTGGCCCCTCCAGCCCATTGCTGGGATCTATTCATATTTGGTGCTATTGGAGGGTGAAAAGTTTGGCACTAGCAGCTTCTGGAGCAAGGACTATTGCCTCTGTTCTAGCAGTACCAAGGACCCAGCTCTCTTGGGTCCCTCTTCCTTAACAGTGCCCTTAGGGCACTGCCTTCCTCCCCATGTCACATTCTGTGGACCTATCGTGTCACTGTGGTGCTTTCCAGATACTCTTGCCTTTTCCCTGGCAGGGAAGAACTCTGGCAAGGTAAATATATGGTGCTGTCCCAGCACCTCTCTGTTCCTGGCTCCCCCAGAGGCTGTGGAGGAAGTGGACTGCCTAGTAGGCCAGTCATTGAGTGTTCTTGCTGCCCTGCCACAGGTGGGGATTTGTTCCTTGGGCTTTCCCTCCTGTGGGTGTGAGTGTAGAGGCAAGCCCTCCACTTCTCCAAAGGCTCCATGTGGGCCCTGGAACCTGACCTGGTGGGCAGAGCTTCTTTTGAGGCCTCCTGTGGGAGACCACTGTACTTCATGGGTATCCTAGGCTGCAAAAGAGTGGGGGGACTTGGGCATGGAGACTGGGAGCCAGTTTCTGGAGTCAGGGGAAGAGACGCATGGGTCCACAGGATTGGAGGTCTTGTTTGGACTCTCAAGTTGAACCCTGTGCTTCCATACTGCAGATGGAGACCTTCTGCTCCCCCTCAGCAGGGCACCTAACAGGTGCTTGGTGTTGATTTTAACCCAAATGCCTTTTTTAGCTCCAGTGCCCCTGTTTGGGGGTATCCCACACTAGCTGGGGAGAGTCCCCCTCGGCCTCCGGTGTTAACATCCTTGACCCATCGGCCTCTGGTGCTAACATCCTTGACCCACATCATCTACGAGGCAGCTGTGCCCTGAGGGGACCCTGTAGCTCATGTAAAGCAGGTCCCCGTCGATTCCTCCTTTTCATGAGGGATCCTCTAGCAGTGGCCCTAGGATCTTGTAGTTGAGCCTTCTTTGTAGAATCATGTAGAGCACTTGAGTCTCTGGCTCTGGGTGATGGGCAGTGAAGCTCTTATTATCACACACCACCTGGTCTGGGGCTCTGACTTCTCTGCCTACCTGTGGGTGTGAAAAATGAAAGGGAGAGGCCCATGTGGGGCGCTGTGGGAGATGCCAGGAAGCCCGGGGATACCAGCAGCAACCTCCAGACCTGGGGCCTCTCAGGCAGGGCGTGCACTCCTCTTGGGTGAAGAGGCTCCCTAGTTACTTGGGAGCTCAAAGCTGCCTCAAGATGGGAGTGTGGCATTCCCTGCCTAACCCCCGTACACCATTGCTGGAAGGCACTAGAGACTGACTGTTGTGGTCTGCTGGCTCCCCTGCCTCCGCCTGTCATTCTTAGCTGTCTTCTGCCACTGGTGCCCAGCTCCAGCACAGGGGGGAGAATCATGTCCTATGAAACGGTGTTTACAGCCCAACCACCTTCAGGACAACTGGCAGGCAGGTGGGGCCCCAAAGGGCTCTTCCTCCTACATGGCTATGAAATACAGCTGGCTGCCTCACCTGCAACCTGGAGCTGGTCACCTCTACTGCCAGCCTCATTCGTCTTGCTGTTGCATTTAGTGGGCTGCCTTGGCCATGGTTGAGTGGTCTGTGCCATGCCTCAGGTGAGCAGTGTGGAGGGTCTCCAGTCCCAGGGATTTACAGATGCTTCTAGAGTTACCAGGGGATGGCTCTATTCATTCAAGTGTCCTTTAGGGTGCTGGGTTCAAAGGCCTCCCAGTGCCATGTAGGATTAGTGAATTAGGGGGCTATGGGTCTATTCTTGCCTTGGCGGCTCAGAGTAGCACGCTTTCTGCCCACATCCTGCCTGTGTCTCACCCTGCTCCCTAGCACCTGTGCCATGCAGCCAGGCAGGCATTGGGCTGTTCTCTGTGCTGTGTAATTGGTGAGTCAACTCAACATGCTTGGCAAAGCAAGAGCATGGCCCCTTGCATTTTGGTGCCTTTCTGCACTAGTGGGACTCTGGGAGTGCTCACTTGCATGCAGGAGGTATGTATCCAGTGCGGTGTGCTGTGGAAGGCTTGCAGTGAGAGAAGCAGCAGAAAGGGTAATATAGGGAGGGAGAGCAGGATGACTACAGAGCATGGGGCTTTCTCAGTGCTTCACACACTCCAGCAGGTGGGTCTGCATTCCCCAACTTTACAGGTGGGGAAACTGAGTCCCAGAGAGAGACAAGATAATGTGCGTAACATGTTGCTGGGGTAGAGCTGTGAGCAGAGCCTTGAAGGCCCAAACTCCCAGGCTGCTAGTAGCTGTCTCTTCCCAAGAGATGCCCTTTCTGTGAATGTGGATCCGCCCAGAATCAGCAGCTCCTTGCTGAGATTCTGGGTACCTGCCTGGTGAATCAGTTCCCTCTGGTCAGGGGCTCAGCCTCTCCATTAGCTCTCCTCAGGGAGTCTGTGGAAGCACTTCCTTTCCTGCTCCAAATGTGGAGTTTCCAGCAAGGGGATTTTGGGGATTCTTCTTCCCTGGGCCAGGGAGACTGGGGACTTTCCAGTAGGCTCTGTTTGCAGGTTTCCTTCCTGGCAACCAAAGGAAAAGGAAGAAACCTTTACAAATCACAGAGGGCTGGTACTTGGGAATGATGCCCCTGCCCCTTCTACTCCCTTGCAGCCCTCTCTGACAGGCATGGCATAGGCTGGCCTGGACTATGCATGCTCCCTTAGTGCTCTCCTGAGGCCTCCTGCTGCCTGGGCTAGAGGCAAAGCACCTCCCAAATGCTCCTGTGTCCACAAGGCACTCCCCATGCCCTGCATCCCAAGTCATGTTCAGCTTCTCTGGACTAGATAATGTGCCCTGCAGTCTGCAGCAGCACCACTGCCTCTGAGGTGGAAACTTTATGAGCAAAGGCTGGTAGGATGCTACACCTGTCCAGTGAAGGGTTACCTGGCTGGAGAGAAGCAACTGGCTGGATCACAAGTCATAGAATCATAGAAAAGTAGGGCTGGAAGGGGCCTCTGGAGGTCACCTAGTCCAGCCCCCTGCCTGCGGCAGGGTCATCCCTATCCAAAGGAATGTGGAAAAATAACCCTGACACATAGCAACAGAAGGGGAAAGAATTTCTTCCTGGTCCCAGGTGGCAACCAGAAAAGGCCAGAAGCATGAGAAATACCCGTGGCAGAACATAGGCATAGCTACTCCTAGATCATCCCTGATCACTGTTTATCCAGTCCCTTCTTGAACACCTCCAGTGATAGTATTGCCACAACTTCCCTAGGCCATCTATTCCACTGCTTCACTGTTCTAACAGTGAAACTTTTTCCTTATAACCAGTCCAAACCTACTTTGCTGCAACTTCAAGTCATTAGTTTGTGTCTGCTCTCTGCACCAAGAGAGGAAAGGTGTTTCCCCCCTTTTTTATGGCAGCTCTTCAAGTATTTTAAAACTGTTTTCATGTGCCCTCTTCTGCATGCCTAGCTCCTTCAACCTTTCCTCATATGATTTGCCTTCCAAGCCCTTTATTAATGTTGCTTGCCTCTGGACCCTCTCCAAACTTCTCCGCATCCTTTCTGAAATCTTGAGCCCAAAACTGCACACAGTTTCAGAAATTAAATTTTGGGCATCTCATGTTGGGAGCGTGAGTGCTTGCTCTGTCAGACAGGCAAGTCTAGGCATGGGTAGAAGGATCCCATACACAGGGCTTTTGGGCTCACCTCAGTAGGAAAGAATAGTGACTCTTAAATCCCAGGGATCTTCTTGATACTTTCTCTTCAGTAGGTCAAGTTCCCCACCCCAGAGAGGATGTGAGGAGCTCTCGCTGGTGCAGAGCACAGGGCTGTGGTTTCGGGGTGGCTGAAGAGGAGTGTGGGAGGTGGACTGGAGACAAGGAAATGGCTGAGCAGATGGGTGATGGGAACACAGGAGTGGGGAGGAGGGTAGCCTGGAGGGCTGAGGAGCTGTGGAAGAAGAGGCTGGAACCTGGTGCAGGAGGAACCAGGAAGGTACTGAGGGGTACTGGAGCAGCTGAGAAAAAAAGCACCAGTGGTCAAGGGCTGAGAGTGCCAGAGACTGTTTTGAGTGGGGGGGGGAAGGAGTTGTTTTATTTCCATCCCATGAAGCTGGCTGTCTCCTAGCTTAGACCCCCACCCCTGCAGGGCAGGGCAGGGCTGCTTCTGGGACAGGCTGGCTCCTTGCCCGGAAGCGAGGCTCCAGGAAGGCTTGCACGGGACCCAGGGCAGCAAGTGTTTCCTGCTGTCTGGAGCCGTGGGCTCTGCTCTGCTCTACCCCACTTCCAGTGCCTGTCTTTACCAGGACTGGACGATGGGATTGCTTCCCATCCTTGGTCATAGGCTGATCCCTGGCACAGAACCATCTGAGGTGCTGCCCTCCCCAATGCCAGTGCTCTGCATCAAGTAGTTTGCCTGGAACGCAGCCTGCTGCCTGTTTCCATGGGCAGCCTGTACCTTGGAAGTAGCTCAGCTCAATGGGGAGCAGGGAGCAGTAGGGGGTGGGGGCCAGGCATCTATCTCCAGGGTGAACTGTGCTAACTTAGTCACTTCCCAGAGCTCTAAGGCTGGGAAGAACCATGGGACATGCATGCTCTTCCCTGAAACCTGCTATAGCAGTATCCCCAGCTGTGACCAGGACTGCTGGTTCCCGTTGCTCAGAGGGTGAATGCTCAAGCCTGCCTGCTCTGCTCATGGGCCATGCTGGCCAGGCCACCATCTGTACCAGCCTCTGCCTTTTCAGAGCAGCTCATTAGCAGTTCAGGAGGAAGCATTTGTCTTCACAGCTTTGCGGATGGATGAGAAGGAGACACATTTGGAAGGGGCTGCAACCTGAGTTGACCAGGTGCACTCCTGTTCCCTGTAGCTGCCTCAGAGCTCCCTCCCCCCTTCCTGTGCCAGCTTGACTTTTGCTGCTTTCATCCCTTGGCTGCTCCAGCCTCTTATTACCATGCTCTGTCTCCTTCCCCTTACAGGGAGGCCCTCCAGGTCACACTCGACGATGTCGCTCTCTGTGCGACCCCAACGTCGTGTCCTCGCCGCCAGGATCAATAGGAGCCAGTCGTTTGCTGGGGTGAATTCAACGCAGGACAAGGCCTTCAGGTAGGCTGTCCCCATGTGGCTTCAGCTGCTGGGACAGGGAGGATAGGACTTGGCAGATACAGTGATACCCGCATGTGAGAATCCCAAGTGCACTGTGGTTTGGGGGCTTCCCTGAGCTGCCCCTTGGCACTTACTTTAGCACCTATTGTCTGAAATCTAGGCTGCACTTGGGGTGGGGGATCTTGCCATCAGACATTTGTACAAATGCAGACACAAGAAGGGGGAAAGGTCAACTTGCCTAGACAAGAGAGAACTCAGGAGTCCTGACCCCATGTCCCACCTCAAACCACTAGATTATTCTGTCTCCCAGTCCCTATTTGCATTCTGTCTGGCAGCTGGATTTAACTTGTCTATAAAAGGGATGTTCAAAGGATCTCCCTCAAGGAGGCTTCCGAACAGAATCCTGAGTTTCCTGATGCCAGGGTCAGCTTGCCCTGTGGGAGACTGTGCAGAACCACTGGTAGATGGGTCAGGATTGGAATCTGATACAAGTCCCAGCCATTGTGTGAGGGCTTTGAGGTGAGGGGTCCAAATGCATACCTGGATCTCGGAGTGTCTGCTGTGTTGGGTACGTGCCTTCAGCCAAAGGAAACAGCACTGGGGTTGCAGACTCTTCAGAGTGTTGCCCCCTGCCCTCTAGCACTCCCTCTGTCTTGCTCTGGTTCAGCCCCACAAAGTTTTCTAAACTTACAAGCTGGTCTTATTAACAAAATGGCCTGGCACTTGGATAGTGTGTCATCAAACATGGTGAAAGAGAGGTAGAGATCATGGCTGGCACTGGAATCCATATCACTCAACCTGTTCACCTGGCAGGTGCATGGAGATGTTGAAAAGAACCACAGAGAGAACTGATCCCTGTGGGATTTCACAAATGGGGCATCTTGTGGCAGAGGTGCAGTTTTCTGTTACATATTAGATGCATCCTACTGGAATGGACTTGGACTGCTAGGTGAAGCAGCATTGTTTCACCATCAGCAGTATCAAATGCTGCAGAGGAGTTCAGGCCAATGAGAATGGGTGTATATACCTTCTACTAAGGGTGCACCAATAGCCATTTTTAGGGCTGATACCGATAGCCAGTTTTTAAGGAGACATATTGGCTGATACCGATCCGATTTCCAATACGCAGATCTTCAGCTTGTAAGTCTGGTATGGTGGAAGGGGTGTGGGGGGTGCAGATCAAGGTCCCTGCGGTGAGGGAGGGAATGGGGCTGGGGCAGGTGCTGACCAGCCGGGGCGGGGAGGTGCGCGGGACAGAGCCGCAAGCAGTTCTGCAGGCACCGGTGGTTGATGCTGTGGCTGGCCACCCTGGATAGCTCCTGAATATCTGGTTTGGAAATGACCAGGGAGGCTGACGGGAAGGTTTTCTTGGCCATAATACAGCCTCAGCACAGATGCAATAGAATTTTTTCCCAACCGTTTTGTTCTAGCCTTTGTTTTCTGCCATCAGTGTGAGGTTTAATCTAACACAGGGTATTGGAAAACCAAGGAGATCTGTGCGGGTGATGGGGGAAAAAGTGGACTTTCAGGGGCCAGGTTGTGATTCCCCAGGCCCATGACATCTGTGTCCTGTGGGCGGAGTGCTGTTCTTCTTTTGCAGCTTTGAAATCTGGTGGAATCTGAGTTCTGTGGTTGAATCATGATCATTATCTTGCTTCCTTGGAGTAGCTGGGAGAACACGACAACTGCCTAAAGGAAAAGACAATTTCTGTAAGACATTGCCTGGGTTGTGATGCTCTTGTTATCAACATGTAGGTTGAGGAGCAGTCCAGACTGTGTGGCTAGGAGCAGAAATGGCTGGAGAAGGTCCTTGGGGTGTGAGCAGAAATGCACTTCCGGGGCACTGAGTATTGAGAGAATTCAAGTGAGTGCAAGATGGAGAGGTGGAAGAATCTAAGCACAGCACAATTTCCATGGAGTCAGAGGGCAGAGGACAGGGAGGTGTCTGACTCAAGTTCCATTGTGTGGAGCCAAGTCCTCTTCTGAGGAACCAAATTTCTGTTGTAGTTTTATTAGCATGGGGTTCAGGTGCCATCCCATGGGAATTCCCATAATGTGTGGGGAGGAAAGGGAGCCCAGTCTGCATTCCTTTCTATTGGATGCTGTATTACACACTTGCCCTTGGGCTATCAGGTCACATTTCCTGCCTCTGGAAATAGTGAAGGGTTGGGTACTTCCTGAATCGCTTACTCAAGTCCATGGACATTTCCGGCATGCAGTTCTGGTTGGATTTGTAATGCTCAGCTTGAATTGGAACAAAATAAACTCCCTAGGTAAAGGATCTTGGTCTCTGAATGCAGGAATTGCAACAAATCCCTCTCCTTGGCCAGATAGCTGGAGCTAAAGCTGCACTGGTCCAGGGCCAAGCAAAGAAGCATGGTGTAAGGTCCTGTGTGCTCTGAACTCCCATTGCAGTAGAGAAGCCCTAAAACTGCAGTGGCTATGGGTGCAATTTCCAGAACTAGCTTTTTAGCAGTGCCTGCATGTGTCACCTGCCCTGAAAAAGCTCTAGCCTCTGCTTCAGTCCCAGGGGCTGTTTGAATACCAGCTTTAATTGTCTGGGCCTTGTGTGTCATGGGGAACATGCAAGGCCCAGACTCTCTCGGTGCTTTTGCTAGGCAGCTGAGTTTCCGTAGGGAGCGAGCAAACATCAGTTAGCCCTGGCTGAACAGAGCCCTAGTGTTTTGCCCAGCAGTGTGTACTGAAGGTTAATCTGGCAGAGTACAGTAGGAGAGGGATTAGCTTTTACTGAGAGGAGGGAGGCATCCTCATGTGTCATTGATTTGCCTAGTGAACAGCTTTCCAGGTTTGTGGTCCCCAGCAACACCTATGAGAGGCCACATCAACTGGGAAATAAAATTCAGCACCTTCCATACCTCAGCCATGACCAAGTTTGGCCAATATGGCAGGTGTATTTGCTTGTGCTTCTTGTCCCTATCCTCTGGGGAGGGAGGGGGCACATACAGCCCCTGTTAAAATCATGATCCAGACCAGGCTAAAACTTAGTTATATAATGTAGTGTCCCAAGAGCATGCCTTAGCCACAGCTTGCAGCTATGAAGGAGCAGTCACTAGTCCCAGTCCTGCTGCATAGGAACTGGAGGGCAGGCACTTTAATGCAGACAGGACACTTTCCCCATTGCTAGCATTTCCACCATCCTGTTGCCTAGACCTACCCTGGGCAGCGTTAGACAGCCCTGTGTTTCAAACCTCCATGTTTTTAAAAAATGTCATCTTTGAAGCCAAATCGGTTCCAAATTATATAGACTGAGCAGAGCGCAATCGTTCAAATCTGGGTGGCACTACTACCAGCAAGCATCCTACCTCTCAGACTCTTCAGCCTGGGGCTTCAGACACTCCCAGATCTGGCATCCTATATGTAAGCCCCAAGCCTGGAGGCCTTGGAGTTAAGATATCCCTGGTTTCGCTTGCCCCTAGCCAAAAGGCTGAAGGAGCAAGCTAGAGGGAAAGCTGAGAGCAATCCCCCATCACCATAGATAGTGTAGCTGAAGCATTTATAGACTCTCACAGGGGTGCCTGCCTGCAATGCATTGGACAGGTCTCCACCTTGTAACTACACCATGTCATTCAAGGCCAAAAAGAAGGGTATCTCTCCTGCCAGGTACGTAAAAACCACCTGATCATGGTGTTGATCGTAGTTGGAACTATATTAGTACCATGGTGAGGAAAGGGGAAGAGGCCTCCTGTATGGTGTTATTTGTAGTGCAGGCAAGGCAAGCCTGAAAACCTTGTAGTGTTAACTGTTTGCTGTCTTTCCACTTCATGTGCAAATTCCTTCCTCCCTGTATCAATGGAAATGGGACCTGGCTGTGCCCATAGAAAAGCAGGGTCCTCAGGGGTCATGTAGTCCCTCCCCCTGCTGTGGGACAGGAAGTAGACCATTCTTGACAGATGTGTATCCATCTTGGTCTTAAAACCCTCTCACAACCTTCCTGGCTTGCACTGGCTTCCAGTGTCTCACAACACTCACAGTTTTTTTTCTAATATCCAACCTAAATCTTCATTGCTGCAGTTTAAGCTGTTTTCTTTTTATCCTTCCCCCAAGGGACAGTAAAAACAAATTATCACCATCCTCTTGTTTATAACAGCTTTTTAGGTATTTAAAGCCTATTATTCTGTCTTCCAAGCTTTCTCTTTTCTAGACTAAATGAGTCCAGTCCTTTCAACCTTTCCTCATAGGTCATGTTTTCTAAACCTCTTATTCTCCTTTGGACTCTTTCTTCTGTTTGTTTACCTTTCTCAAAGTCCATTGCTCAAAACTGGGCTCAATAATGCAGCTGAAGTCTCTCCAGCATCCAGCAGCGTGGAAGAATTACCTCCTGGGTCTTGCCTTATACAGGCATAGAATCATAGAAAATTAGGGTTGGGAGGGACCTCAAGAGATCATCTAGTCCAACTGCCTCCTCAAAGCAGGACCATCCCCAACTAGATCATCCCAGCCAAGGCTTTGTTTAGCCAGGTTTTGAAACCTCCAAGGATGGAGATTCCACAACTTCTCTGGGTAATCCATTCCAGTGCTTTACTACCCTCCTGGTGAAGAAGTTTTTCCTACTATCTAACCTAAACTTGCCTTGCTGCAAACAGACCATTGTTCCTTGTTCTCTCATCTGCCACCACTGTGAACAGTCTCGCTCTATCCTCTTTGGAACCCCCCTTCAGGTAGCTGAAGGTTGCTATTAAATCCCCTCTCAGTCTTCTCTTCTACAGACTAAATAAGCTCAGTTCTCTCAACCTCTCCTTGTAAGTCAGTGCCCCAGCCCTCTCACCTTTTTTCGTTGCCCTTTGCTGGGGTCTCTCCAATTTGTCCACATCCTTTCTGTAGTGGGGGGCCCAAAACTGGACACAGTACTCCAGATGTGGGCTCACCAGTGCTGAATAGAGGGGAATAATTGATCATTTCCTTCCATCTGCTGGCAACACCCCTACCACTGCAGCTGAGTATGCTGTTAGCCTTGGCAGCAAGGGCACACTATTGGCTCCTATTCATCTTATTTTCCACTGTAACACCCAGGTCCTTTTCTGCAGAGCTGCTGCTTAGCCAGTTGGTCCCCAACCTGTAACAGTGCATGAGATTGTTCTGTTTTAAGTTCAGGACTTTGCACTTCTTATTGAACCTCATAACATTTCTTTTGGTCCAGTCCTCAAAATTTGTAGAGGTCTCTCTGAATCTACCCTCCAGTGTATCTATTACTGCCACCTGCTTGGCATCATTTGCAAACTTGCTGAGGGCACACTATGCCGTGTTCCAGGTCATTGATGAAAATACTGAACAAAACTAGCTGCAAGACCAACCCCTGGGACACTCCACTTGATACAGCTGCCAACTAGACATCAAGCCATTTACTATTACCTTCTGAGCTTGACAATCCAGACAGTTTTCTGTCCACCTTACAGTCTGTTCATCCAACCCATACTTCCTTAGTTTGCCTGAGAGAATTTTGTGGGAGACTGTATCAAAAGTCTTGCTAAAATCGAGGCATTTCATATCCACTGGTTTCCCCACGTCCACGGAGCCAGTCATCTCATCATAGAAGGCAATCAGGTTGGTCAGGCATAGCTTGTCCTTGGTGAATCTGTGCTGATTGTTCCTACTCAGCTTCTTCTCCTCCAAGTGCTTAGAAATGGATTCCTTGAGGACCTGCTCTTTCCAGGGACTGAGGTGGGGCTGACTGGTCTGTAGTTTCCTGGATCTTCCTTTCCTTTCTTAAAGGTGGGCACTAGATTTACCCTTTTCCCAGCATCCAGGACTTCTCACAATCATCATGAGTTTTCAAAGATGATGGCCAGTGGCTCTGCAGTCACATCTGCCACTCCCTTAGCAACCTTGGGTGCATCCTGTCCTGCCACATGAACTTGTACACATCCAGCTTTTCTAAATAGTTCCTAACCTGTTCTTTTACCACTGTTGGCTGCTCACCTCTCCCCAAACTGTGCTGACAGTTCAGTAGTCTGGGAGCTGACCTTTCCTGTGAAGACTGAGGTAAAAAAGGCATTGAGTACTGTTTCTGCATCCTCTGTCACTAGGTTGCCTTCCCCATTTAGTAAAGGACCCACACTTTCCCTGATCTTTGTCATGTTGCTGACAATACTTGTAGAACCCCTTCTTGTTACGCTTCATGCCTCTTGTTAGCTGCAATTCCAGTTGCTCTTTGGCCTTCCTTACTTCATCCCTGTATGCCTGAGCAATACTCTTTTACTCCTCCCTAACTGTTTGTCCAAGTTTCCACTTCTTCTGTGCTTCCTTTTTGTGTTTTAGCTTACGGAAAAATTCCTTGCTAAGACAAGCTGGTCTTCTGCCATACTTGTTAGTAGAGGTGTGATATAAAGAAAATTGATTATATCAGAAATCGGCCTGATGTTGCCAATTTAATTTGGCTGATAAATACTTGTGTGTGCATGCAGCCTCAGCGCAGCATGCAGGCAGCAAGGAGCAAAGCCCGGCAGCTTGGAAAGCTGCATGCAGCTGGTAAGTCTGTTGTGGTGGACGGGGAGGAAAGGGGCATGGGGGGTGCAGATCAACGCCCCCTGAGGTG
>NW_005842431.1:158082-165348 GCF_000455745.1 Alligator sinensis
GCGTCCTGTCATTTGTTGCCCCCTGGGAGGGGGGAGGGTTGTGCCCTAGGTCTGTGCAGGGTGGGGCCAGGGGCTGCACTGGGTTCTTTCTGGCGGGGTCAGTGGCTGGGCAGGCAGCAGTGCTGGGAGGGGGCTACAGGGAGGGGGGCTGCAGCATCCCCAAATTTAACCGTAACCCCCTCACAGCACCACCACTGCCCAGCCCAGCACCCCTTGGAAAGATTCCAGCATGGTCCCTGGCCCCAGCCTACAGCTGCAGCCCACCCGCCCTGCCCCACACATCTGGGTGCACACGCCCACCCCCATGCCCTCCTGGGTTGCATGCAGTGGTGGGAACCGTCCCCTGTCCCCGCATCCCCCAGATGAGCCATGGGTCTTTCCCCGCTCCACCCTGGCTGGGCAGCATCTACCCCAGCCCCACTCCCTCCCTCAGTGTGGGGGGCATTGATTTCCCCCCTACCCCTCCCCCCCCACGCCCCTTCCGTCCCCTTCTACCCCACGCCCCTTCCGTCCCCTTCTACCACAACAGACTTACCAGCTGCACACACAAAAAATTGGATGCTTATCTTGCTGGGATCCTGTGACCACAGCTGACTTCCTGCCCTTCGGGTGGGGGACTGGACTCGATGATCTTCCAAGGTCCCTTCCAGCCCTAATGTCTACGAAATCGGATCAGTATTGGCCAATATGCCTCCTTAAAAATTGGCTATCAGTATCGGCCCCCAAATCTCTATCGGTGCACCCCTATTTATTAATTTTCCTGTACGGTGGGATTTAAAGTCCTGTTAATACATCCTGGAGTGAGAGTTGTCTTTACGCAACAGCATCACATTGTTGACCCTCATTCAGTTTGTGGTCTGCTACAAAATCCAGTCATTTTCTGCTGTCCTGTAGCCCAGTCAGTTATTCCTGATTTTGTGCATGTGGGCTGGATTTATTCTTCCTGTGTGTAGCACTTATCTCTGCTGAATTTGATTTTGTGAAATTCATCACCCCACTTACGACAAGATTATCTTGGATTCTGACCCTGTCCTTCCACACAGCATCTTACAATTTGGTGTCATCTGCAGGTTGTGTTTTTGTTCTCTTGATCCCAGCAGCCCCCTTGGTTCTGCAGGGAACTAGCAAACCTTCAGTGTCTAAAAAGAAAGACCTACAAAGGATGGAGGACTGGATCCACCTCCAAGGAGGAATACTCTGCTCTGGTCCAGACCTGCAGGGAGTGAAGCAGGAAAGCCAAGGCTGCAACTGAACTCCAACTGGCTACAAGTATCAAGGACAATAAAAGTCCTTTTTTAGATATGTGAGGAGCTGGAGGAAAAGCAAGGGCAACATTAGACCCCTGCTAAACCAGATGGGGTAACTGACAACCGACGCCCAGAAAAAGGCCAACTTGCTAAATGGGTACTTTGCATCAGTTTTTCACCAGTCCCATGGGATGTCCCTGCCCATTACAGGACAGGAAGGCCTGGGTGAGGGAGATCCCTTACCCTCCATCAATGCTGACCTCATGAAGGAACACCTTGAGAGGCTGGATACCTTCAAGTCAGCAGGCCCTGACAGTTTTTACACCCGAGGGTACTCAAGGAGCTGGCTAGCATCATAGCTCAGCCCCTGGCACGGATCTTTGAGAACTCCCGGCGCTCAGGCGAAGTGCCCGAAGGCACCATACTGAACTTCTTCCAGTCTATCTTCAAGAAAGGGAGGAAAGTGGATCCAGCAAACTACTGGCCCATCAGCCTGACCCCTATCCCAGGGAAGGTCTTAGAAAAGATTATTAAGGAGGCCATTCTTAACAAACTGGCCAATGGCAACATCCTGAGGGATAGCCAGCATGGGTTTGTTGCGGGTAGGTCTTGCTTGACCAATCTTATTTCCTTTTATGACCACGTGACCTATCACCTGGACAAGGGGGAAGAGATTGATGTCGTATATCTTGACTTTAAAAAAGCCTTTGATCTGGTATCCCATGATCACCTCTTGGCAAAACTGGCTAACTGTGGCCTTGGCCTCACCACCATCTGCTGGCTGGGGAATTGGCTCCGTGGTCAAACCCAGAGGATGGTGGTTGACAGAAGTCAATTGTCATGGTGCTCTGTGACCAGTGGGGTCCCTCAAGGCTTTGTCCTTGGGCCAACACTATTCAACATCTTCATTAATGATGTGGACACTGGTATCAGAAGCGGACTGGCCAAGTTCGCCGATGACACCAAACTCTGGGGTAAAGCATCCATACCTGAGGACAGGAGGGGGGACCTGGCTGACCTTGACAGGCTCAGGAAATGGGCGGATAAGAACCTGATGGTGTTTAACACCAAAAAATGCAAAGTTCTCCACCTTAGGAAGAAAAACCTGCAGCATGCTTATAGGCTCAGCAGTGCTATGCTGGCTAGCACTACGGACGAAAGGGACTTGGGGGTCATGATTAACCACAAGATGAACATGAGCCTTCAGTGTGATGCTGCAGTTAGTAAAGTGAGCAAAACGCTGGCTTGCATCCATAGATACTTCTCAAGCAAATCCCAGGACATCATTCTCCCGTTGTACTCAGCCTTGGTGAGGCCGCAGCTGGAGTACTGCATCCAGTTTTGGGCTCCACAATTCAAAAAGAATGTGGAGAAGCTTGAGAGAGTGCAGAGGAGAGCCACGTGCATGTTCAGAGGTCAGGAAAACAGACCTTATGAGGAGAGGCTGAGAGCCATGGGACTCTTCAGCCTGGAAAAGCGCAGGCTCAGGGGTGATCTGATGGCCACCTATAAGTTTATCAGGGGTCCTCACCAGGATCTGGGGGAACGTCTGTTCACCAGAGCGCCCCAAGGAATGACAAGATTGAACTGTCACAAACTCCTCTGCCACTGATTCAGGCTGGACGAATCAGGAAGAACTTCTTTACTGTCTGAGCCCCCAAGTTTTGGAATAGACTGCCGCCAGAGGTGGTTCAAGCACCTACTTTGAATGCCTTAAAGAGACATTTGGATGTTTATCTTGCTGGGATCCTGTAACCCACAGCTGACTTCCTGCCCCTGGGGCAGGGGGCTGGACTCAATGGTCTTCCAAGGTCCCTTCCAGCCCTAGTATCTATGAAATCTATGACACTTAGAAGGCATTAATGAAAATATCAAATCTCATTGGCTTGAGGACAGACCCTTGACCTGAACAATCCTTGAAATGCCTTCTATGTCTGACAGCCAACCATTGATTTTTACTCTTCAAGAGCAATTTTTCAACCATCCTGGAATTTTCATCCAAATCATGTTCCCTTAGTTTGCTTTTGAGGCTGTTGCTCCTTGTGCCCCACGTTGCACTGTCCTGCCTCATGGGGAGAAAGTGGCACCTGGAGGAGGGAGGTTCAGCCCAGAGCCTGGAGCCCCTGGCTGCTATTCAGATAGATATGGAGAGCAGCATCTGAGCAGGAGTCTGGGGATGCAGTTTAACACTTCACAGGCCACATGCCAGTTGAATACCCTAAAATAACCTGTTACTGGAATAGCAGAGACACCATGGAGAGCTAGGCCATGACTCTGTGCTTGCCACCTAGGAGCAGATTCTATCCAAGCTTTGCTCAGCAGAAGCAAAGTCTATTGATGCAATGATCTTCTTTGAATAATTAATGATGATCTTGTATATGAATGTTTAATACCTTCTAGCCATGGAGGTCAGATCAGGTACAGAGGAGAATTAAATGCCAGAGAGTCCCTGCTCCCTGGGATTAAAATTGAGTCAGACCAAAAAAGCTATGCAGCCTGGAACTGCCTGCTGAGGCCCTGGTTGCAGTAGTGTGGTATGGGTGGGGCGTGGGGTATGGGCAGCTCTACGGCAACCTGTGTAGTTGTCTGCCATGTGGTTAAAACTGATTTGTACTGTTTCTTGTTAGTAAAGTTAGACCATGTTAACCAGGTATCATGATGTCTAGGGGAGAGATGGCAAGGCCCCCATCAAGCATTCCAGGTGTGAGGGGCCCTTGGCTGCTCCTGACCCTTCTCCTCTCATTAATTACTGCTTGGAAATGCTGCATGCGGTTTCTTAAATGTACATAATAGTGTCTTCTGTCCCCAGGTACCCCGTAGCAAAGATCTGCTGTTCAGGCTGCTGCCACAGTAGAAAACTTGCATAACCTCCATGGTGCCTTTGTGCTGTTTCTCTTCAGGAACCTCCCTGCCTTCAGCACCCCCACGGTCTCCCGGAAGTCTGGCTCCCGAGTCAGTAGGATGTTCTCAATGTCCCACAAATCCCCACCACCCAAGGTGCCACAGCCTGACCGACTAGACGAGGTGTACGAAGCACTGAAGAAGGGCCTGACGTAAGTTCCACCCCTCCCCATCCTGCTCTGGCTTGGCTGAGTGACTTTGGTGGTATTTGATCTCTTCATTATGTGTGCAAAATGGTGGGAGTGACAGATTGTTGGGTTCTAGGACCCCAAGCATGAGAGTGTGTGAGAGCTTATAGCAGGGCTCTCACAGCCTTGTGTCTTAGGACCGGGCAGTGCCAAGAAGAGTTCATTCCAGGGTGCACGGTGGCCCAGGAGAGGAAGCTGAATTGCCCGGTGTTGGTCATTCTTGCTGTAACAGGGAGCCTGGGGCTCTTGTTACTTTAAAGAGAGTAACTACAGCTGATGGAGTCCAAACAGCTAAATACAGGCCAGCTACAAGAGGGAAGGCAGCAAAGAAAAACTGCTGCCTAAACAGGGAGCTACCCGTTAGTGAAAGGGGTGCACCTGCAGTCTGGTCAGGAGAACTCTGCCTCGGGTGAGTTGGCTGCAAGGGAATAGGTAGTGTGGGATGAGAGGCCTATTGCAGAGCTTGCTGCTAGGCAATAGATCAGTAGGGCCTAGCAGAGCTGGAGCAGCTGGGCTGCTTCTAGTCATAAGCTGGCATGGAAACCAGCAGTCAGGCTCTAAGGAGAAATCCCTGCAGGTGGCTGTGGCACCCCCTGACCTGGAGGGGTGGGGCTTGGACAGCATGTAAGCACAGAGTCTGAGCCAGAAAGGGAGTCTGACCCTGCAGGCCACAGGGAGAGGAACTGCTGGTCAGGAAGACTGCAGGAGGATGCTTGGCTGACTTCTGAGCTGCGCTGAGGACTGCCAGAAGGACACTGGTGGCTTAGAGAAAAACAATGCAGGGTAAGGGGAAGTGCCCAAAGCAGGGAGGAGACAGAGCTAGGGGGCTCAGGCAGAGTCAAAGCAGGCTCATTGCCCAAGGCAGGGCAGAGACAGGGTCAGGAGGCTCAGGACCAAAGTAATCAAGACCTAGAGCTGGGGCCCAGAAGCTAGGTCCAGCACAATGGGCCTGAGCTAGAAGGCCCAGCTAGAGGAAAGGGGCAGGAGCCGAGAGGCCAAGGCCCCAATAAGGGATGATTGTACAGTAACACCTGCAAGACGAGCATGGCTGTAGGAAAGGTTGGAATCCTGCAGTGCTCACACTGGTGCCATGATGACAGTGCCTACTAGAGGCCAAGAGCATTGAGCATTGCCTGTGCTGTTCCTCCACACTTGTGAGCACCCATTAGACACACCCTGTCTCTGCTGAGCTGTCTTCAGCCCCTTCTTATTCCCCAGGTGACGGAGCTCAAGAACTGGCCAACCACATGGTGGTTGGCAATGTCTCATGTGAGACCAAGGACCTGTTTGCAGCGCTGCCCTACCCATAATGCTGCAGGTGCCCTGGGGAGTATGAACAGGTCAGAAGGGCCTACTTCGTCTGAGAGGGGTAGAACTGAGACCAGCAGGGTCTGGGAAGAACCTGTTGGTTGCAAGAAGGACCTAGGACCCTTAGGCAGCCTCCTTTTTAGCCACCCAACAAATACATCAAGGTGGAAGAGAAAGGGAGAGTACCCTAGAGGTGGAGCAGGGCAGGGTTGCATGGTCATTAAGGTACATCAGTCATTCCTGGAATCTGAACCTTGCTACACTTGCCTTTTGCCCACTGGCCGTGACCATGATACATGCATGTGAGGTTTATTTTGGGATAGGGTCTGTTCAATGTGGCCAGCATACATGTGAATCTGGGGAGAGGAGATTGTGTGTCTGATGCATGGGTGGGTGAGATTTGGCCTGGGTTCTACTTGGCATTTCTTTTTGTATGTGTGTGTGTGAGGGCTGAGCAGGGCATGGCCTGCCTGGTGTGACCTGCACGTGTGTCATAGTGGACTGTGCTGGGTGAGGGAGCAGGATGGGCCAGGGCCCACAAGACATGACCAGCATGTATGTGAAGGGTGGGGTAGGATGTGGTAGGCCAGCATATATGAGAGATGAGTCTGGAACTGGCCAAGCATGATCAGCTTGTGTACATGTGAAGATTGGACAGGGGTGGGGCCTGCCAGTTGTGCCATGTGTGTGTGTGTGTGTGTGTGTGTGTGTGTGTGTGGAGTAATAACAATGGGAGTTGAGTTGGGGTGGGACACACCAGTTGTGACCCACGATGGGACCCTCTGGGTGTAAGCTATGGCATGAGCTGCGGTACTTTCACAAAAAAGCTGGTTTGGGGTGGCCTGTCTCTGCCCTGGGTGGGGCCCTCACCCTACTCACTATATCCCTGCTGGCTGCTTTTAGGCCTAACTGACTGTGGCACTTTTGTTTGCAGAGCCTATCTGGAGGTGCACCAGCTGGAACTGGAGAAACTCAGCACCCAGATCCGAGAATCCAAGAGGAATTCCCGCCTGGTGAGTGAAGGGCATGGCACTTCGGTGCGACAGAACTGGCCTGCAAGGGACATGGCTGAGATTCACCTCTCCCAGAGGGACTGGGTTAGAAATCTTGGGCTCTGGCAGATGTGCTTCTCCCTCAGTTCTAGCTGGATTGTTGTGCGGGGCATCCCCTGCTGGTCCTACTCCTGCTTGTGGTGGTTGCTGTCAGCACAGATCATGGATCTGCAACAGGAGCTGGCCAGGCCAGAGCCCACCTTGTATCTTTAAGCCCATGGGTTTAAAACATTGGCTGGTTCCCCCAGGCTGGGGCCTCCATAGCAGCACCAGAATTCTGGGGTAGCCCATGCCACAAACCTGCCTGTATTGACACATGCACTGGGTTCCCTACCTAGCTTCCAATCCCCAGGTGCAGTGTCCAGGTGCTTCTCATGCTGGATGTTACATTCATGTTGTCACATCATGCATTTCCCTCATGGGCCTGGATGGGATGTTGCATATTTACATTGACTTGCTAATGGGTGATGGGCATGTGGCAGCTGGAGTCCACACCTTGGGCTAGCTGTGCCATGCATAGCCTTGTGTTCAGGGTGTGCAGTGTTGGTCTCCAAGTCATGTCTCACTCTT
>NW_005842431.1:165358-174031 GCF_000455745.1 Alligator sinensis
CTTTCACCCTTTTTCTCCTCCAGGGCTTTCTCTATGACCTCGATAAGGTAAGGTCCTGGAGCATGTGCAGCCTGCTGGGGTCCTGGGAATAGCAGGGCAGACCCTTCACTGAATTCCCACCTGCCTAGAACTGGGGACCTGGAGTTTCCACCACCCTGGGGCCTTGCCACCCATTCACTCTTTTTCCTTGATGTCTTCTGCTAATGCAGCCCCTCTGTGTGGGGTAGTTGCTGTGCCCCACATGGCAGTCCTTACTTGCAGAATTACTTGAAGGCTGGATTCTTTGGGGGCTCTTGGGTTTTGCTGGGGCTAATGGTGTCTGAAAAGGGTCAGCAGATGCAGAGAGGATGGTAGTGGTGAGGTGCAGAGGGTAGACTCAGCTTCCAGATCATCCTCCTTCCCCGCCCTTGTTAAGTTGCACTGTGTCCAGCTCTGAGACACAGCTCCTCCTTTCAGGAGCCACTCAGAAACACAGAAAAACTGAGACACCAGTGAGTGAACCAACGGGCCTTGTTTGGAAATCCAGAAGCTGGGCATTGAAGAATTAACACACGATTGACTTCACTCTGGTCCAAACATTCAGTGTCCAGCATGTGGCTGGGTCTGCATTGACATTGTGTTTGGGGTTCTCTGGGCTCACAGACAAGTGCAGTCACTGCCTTTTCTGTTGCTTTATATAGGTTAGACAGAAGCTTTTATACGTTTCAGTTCTGCTTGGGGGTTTGCGCTAGAAAGTCAGGTTCTGTCTGACCTAAAAAAAGCATGTGGTTGGGTGGAGAACTAGCAGCGTTATACCCTGATTAGCAGTAGGGAAATGAGACCTGATTGAACAGGAATGAAAGTCATTTTTAGCCAGGTTGTTTCAAATTTAGAGTTGTAGCTGGTTTCCTGCTAAAACCAGTTTAACTCCAATTCTTGAGGAAACCCTTGGGAGAAAAACACTCCCAGAGGCAGGCTGTCCCTGCCCTTTAAGTAAAAGGCTGAGGGGTCATGCTAATTTTTCATGGAAGACCCTGTAGGAACAGGGAATAATACTCTTTATTGTTTGAAGGTAGAAATGATCTTCTTAGGCTTGCTCCATATGTCTTGTAGCAGCAGTAAAGGCCCCCACCTGGGCCTGGGCTGACCCCTTTGTGGGCACTCTTTAGGCAGGAATCAACTATTGCCCCTGTAGCTGCTGCTTTGCCTAGTTCCATGCTCCTCCTGATGTGGCTCCTTGTTTTGTCTTCTAGCAAGTCAAGTCAATCGAGCGGTTCCTGCGGCGGCTGGAATTCCATGCTAGCAAGGTAATGGCACACAAGCTGGACCCACAGCTGTGGGGTAGGGGAAGCCTGGCAGAGAGCAGGGTGAAGCTCTGATACCCATCTCTTTCCTTTGTAAATACTTTAGTGCTCATTAAAGCTGGGATTCATTCCAGTGAGGCATGCCTCTCCTCTTGCAGCTCTGCAGTAGGGCTGTGCAAAATTTTGCCGAGTGTTTCATTTCGAAGCTGTTTCAACGTGTTTCAAGCTTGAAACAGTGAAATTGAAACGAAACAAAAAGCATCGAAACAGCTTTGAAACGAAATGAGGGCACTTGAAACGTTTCGAGTTTCGAAGCAGCCCAGTGGTGGGAGGCAGGGGAGAGCCAAGGCTGCGCTCTGAGCTGCTCCGCAGCCCCATGTAGCTCAGCCTGGCAGGGAGCACAGCCCTGGCTCTCCCCGCCTTCTGCCACCGGACTGCACCCCATGGGGCTGGTGGAGCTGATCGCAACACAGTGCTGATTCTGCCTGCCTCCCACTGCAGGGCTGTGCTCTGATCAATTCCACCAGCCCCCTGGAGCACAGCCCAATAGCAGGAGGCTGTCAGAGCTGGGGCTGTGCTCCACCTCCCACCACCGGACTGAGCTCCGAGTGGTTCTGGCAGCCCCATGGAGCTTAGCCTGGCAGCAGGAGGTGGAGCGTAGCCCTGGTTCTGCCCATCTCCCACCACCGACCTGCACTCCGATCAGCTCCACAAGCCCCATGGAGCCTGGGCAGCATTTGTCTTTCCTGGTGCTAGGTGCAGGCTGTGCCCAGCGCCAGTTCCAGGTGGCAGCATCCTATCATCAAGGATTTAGAATACAGCCAGTGCCTGTAACCCTTTTCTGCCTGGGCTCTGACTTGCTAGCCCCACTTCACCCCTCTCATTTTATCCCACAATGTACTGCATGTGAAGCAAGGGCAGCAAACAGCTGGTTGGTGATTTTTTTTTGTTCATAGAAACCCTCAGTCTTCAATCCTCTGTTCCTTGGATATTCCCTGCCCCCAGTTCTTGGAGAGGTCCTTTCATTTCCCTTGTCTGTGGTCAGGAACAAGCTGGCATGTTTGTTCTCTTCTGCCTTCTAAAGTAACTCCAAGTAACCTACCAAGGGAGTGCAGATAATCAGGCTTGGTTGGGGCCTGTACAGACAGAGCCTGCTGGTTGGGGCGATGGTGGTCCTTTCCCAGACAGTGTCACGGGAATGCTGCCTCACCTCAGGCCCTGCCTGACTAGAGTCTGCTCCTAATTATTGTTTGTTCTGGATCTGAATGCCCTGAGTCACGGCTGGCTGGATCATGCAGTGAGTTAGCAAGTTGCTGTTGTCTGGCCTCTGGAGCAGCCAAGGTTCTTGGGACTGGGAGTCCTGGCAACCAGGGAGGTTGCATGCACAAGTCTGTGCTCCGCTAGGCTCCTCTGAGGGGCTCGTGCCTGGCCCACGGCTCTGCCTCCATCTGTCCATGCTTGGTGGCCAGAAGTCAGAGCCTGCTGTATGTGGCTCTAGCAGAGTACCCTGGCTCAGCTGAAGAGGTGCCTGGGGTTGGTGTTCTAAGGGCTGGCTCTGATGCTAGCTGGGAGGAGTGGTAGCAATCTGTGCAGAGAATGGCAGCTGCCAGGGAAGAAGGTTTCTATGGGGTTGAAATGACTCTGGAGCTGTTCCTGTTCTGCAGGTGAAGATGTCCCTGGGACCTGAGCAGGGTGGCAGTGGGAAGGCAGCCAGCTCTGTAGAAGTGTGCCAAAGCTGTCCCATGTTGTGATGCCTTCCTTACCTTTGTGCCATGATACCATGCTGGAGTTCTGATGCCACATGGTGCCAATGGCAAAGGCCTGATGCTGTGGCCATAGCATGCCATTTGGACTGGTAGCCCTTGCCCTCTGGGCAGGTGATGGCCTTGGTTCCTGCCATGCGAACGCTGCTGTGTGGGGCACTCTGGGAGGGCTCCAACTCTGCTTCCCATAGGTGAATCTAGCTGGCTATTCCTCCTGAGCTGACCAAAATCCAAACTGCACCATTTCCTGTTGGGACAGAGAGAGCCTGAGGGGAAGGCCAGCTGACTGCAGGAAAGGGTGGACTAGAAATGAGGGGACACGTCTGCCTGTAGCTAATCCATTGCATGTGATGGGCATCCCAAGCCCTGTGCCCTGCCTCTCATTGTGGTGCTGTGGCTGTCCTTGCAGATTGACGAGCTCTACGAGGCATACTGCATCCAACGGCGGCTCCGCGATGGGGCCCACAACATGGTCAAGGCGTATACAGCTGCTTCCCCAGGCAGCAGAGAAGCACGTGAGAGCCTGGCTGAGGCCAGCAAAGGCTACAAGGAGTACACAGAGGTGAGGCAGCTGCAGCCTTATGGGAGAACAGAGAGCAGTTCTGGAGGGTAAGGGACAGGGTGGGAGCTTGCAGGTAGCCCACCGGCTGCTGCTAATGCATGCCTCTGGTTCCTCTTATCCCCAGAATATGTGCCTGCTGGAGAGTGAGCTGGAGAGTCAGCTGGGGGAGTTCCATGTGAAGATGAAAGGTAAAAAGGCCTGCCTCATATGTATAGCCAGCAGGTGAAAGGTTCTGCCCACAGGCCCTTGACTGGTGAGGTGAGGGCTTGAGCATGGGTGGTGACTCATCCATATGGTTCAAGCCATGCCTGCTTCTTGCTTAGGGGCTTTAGAACCAAGCAGAGAGCTGGGAAACAAAACCTGGCTCCTCAGTTTTCCTCTGGCCCTTGAGTCAGAGGAAGGACTTCTCCTTGTGAGCAGGTGCTGCACAACCCAGTGCCCCTCACTCACGACCTGCTGCCTCCTGCCCCCAGACCACCAGTATGTGGGGCAGGGAGTGCCCCAAGCAGCCCCTTGCAGGGTGGACCTATGACAGCCTGCAAGGGAAAGGCCATGGTTTCCCACATTTTTCGCCTTTAAAGGAGAATCCATTTTTGAAGTTTGATCCATTTTTAAAGTTTGTTCACAACCCTTTTCATATATTTTTGTGACCCACTTTTGGGTCATGACCCGTGGGTTAAGAAATGCTGATCTAGTCCAACCCCCTGTGAGGCAACGTCATCCCTATCCAAACCATCCCATACAACTATAATATAAATTCTTCATAAAACTACCATCAACCCTGACACGACATAAGACATAACACCCTAATCCGCCACAGGTAAAGTAGGCCAGCATCCTGCTTCTATAAAAGGCTATTAATATATGCTCAAGAGATCCTAGAGAGGGCCATGTCCCCATGGTTCAGGCTGTGCCTACCTCTGCTTAGGGGCTCTACTTAAATGGGCTGATTCTAACTCCCTGCTCTGTGCTTCTTCAGGACTGGCTGGGTTTGCAAGGCTCTGTGCTGGGGACCAATATGAGGTATGTGGAACTGCTTGTTTGCAGCCAGTAGTAGATGCAGCAGGACTTGGATCATTCCCTCTGTGTGCCCAGACACTGCATAAAGGTCCAGAGCTCCCTGCTGTTCCCATGTTTTGCCAGGTGGATCTGAGCTGAATAAGCCTGAGCAGGCCTTTTAGGGACAAGAGGGGAACCTTGTGGGTATCTCCCTTTTCCCAGAGACCTCCAGCAGAGCGAGAGGGACTGCTGCCTTCCACACATGCACTTGGCTCGATGCAGGCCTGGCTGGGAACTGGCAGTGTCCACAGCAAGGCCCTACTACAGGGGCTTCGCTCTGCCTCCAGACTTGAGGGGGAGATTGGTAGATACTGGTGTTTGGTAGGGGGTGTGCATGCAAACTCTATCTCAAGCCTCAAGGCAGCTCTTTCTTGCTCTCAGATCTTCATGAAATACGGGCGCCAGCGGTGGAAGCTAAAGGGGCGCATCGAGGTGAATGGGAAGCAGGTGTGGGACAGTGAGGAGATGGTGTTCCTGCCCCTCATCACAGAGTTTCTCTCCATCAAGGTACATGGCACCCCAGGTGCAAAGGGGCAGGCAGGGTTGGGGGGGGACTTGGACTGGGAGCACCATGTCAGTCTTCCCTGGGCAAAGCTAATGGACTTGGACTGGGTGCACCATGTCAGTCTTCCCTGGGCAAAGCTAATGCAGGTCTGCAAGGCAGGGACACACCCTCTGGAATGGGCAGGGAAGCAGCTCTCATCTTAATCAGCTCCAGTTTCATGAAGGGTTCAAACAACCGCACCCCCCCCACCCAGATACATATTTCTCACAGCTGCAGGACTCCCATACTTGCAGCAGATGGGAGAGTAGTCATGGGGCAATGAAACAGTGACCTCTGATTGCTGTGGGGTCTTGCAGTGAGACTGTGCAGCTAGTCACTGCATGTTCACTGTTCTAGCTGCTGCCTTATTGGCATCTCCCTCTCCTGGTTTTCTTCTGACCCCCTTTAACATACACAGTGAAAGTCCCACACCAGGAAGCAAGGAGTTTTACCTATTAGCAAGGTTGCCACAGCAGTGGAGGGCTCTGAAAGAGGCTGCCTGTCTCCACTTTCCCTGAAATGGGGAATCTCCCCAGTCCCTACTGTGGTGACTCACCGTATGTCTCTGATCTGTGCTGTACCTCCAGTCCTTGATCGCTGTCCCAGAGGGAACAGGCCAGCAGATAACTCTCCCCCAGCTATAGTGCTCCTCAGATAGGTGTGGTTGTGCCAAGCTGCTGACATAGCTGTGCCAGCTGCCCTGCTGTATGTTTTGCACTCAGCATCTGCTGCTGTCTGGTTTGGTCTGGAAGGCTTAGCTGAGAGAGTGAGCTGGAGAAGCAGAATGCAGAGGTGTTGGGAGGTGGAGGGGGATAGTGGCTGCACCACTGAGACAGCAGGTGCTTGCTGCTTTAGAAGCTCTGCTGTGCCCTTGGTAGTGGGGGTGATGTGCTGTGGCTGGGGGGAGTCTGGTTAGACCTTGCTGACAGGCTGTGGTGTGTGTGACACACCCAGATGCTCACACTGAGTGCCATGAGCTTGTGGGGAGCTGTAGCTCCAGGCATCCTGCCCCAGGGCGCTCACAGGGGCCTGTGCCACCTGGGCTGGTGTTTGTGCCTTATTTTGCTTCAGGCTGTCTGCATTTTCCTGTGGCAGAGGGGAAGGATACAGGCAGCAGGCATATGGGTCTGAGGAAAACCAGGAGGGGGCAGCAGCTTCCAATTAACTGAATGTTTCTGTCATGTAAATCCCGATAGTTCTGGGTTCTGCAGTGCTCACACTGAGGCCATGATGACGGTGCCTAGTTGAAGTCAAGAGCATTGAGCATTGCTTGTGCTGCTTCCCCAGACTTGTGGGTAGCCATCAGACACACCCTCTCTCTGCTGAGTTGCCCTCAGCCCCTTCTCCTTCTCCCCCAGGTGACGGAGCTCAAGAGCCTGGCCAACCACGTGGTGGTTGGCAATGTCTCATGTGAGACCAAGGATCTGTTTGCGGCACTGCCCCAGGTGGTGGCAGTGGACATCAATGACCTGGGCACTATCAAGCTCAGCCTGGAGGTGACCTGGAAGTGAGTGAGAATGTGGACTTGTTGGGCCCAGAGCTGCATTGCCTCTGGCTGTGCCCAGGGAAGTGGGTGTCTTCTTGAGGGTCATGTCCTGTCCCAGCAGTGCCACCCTGGGGTGCTTCTGGGTTCCTTGATCTCTGCTTGGGGGCAGTTCTAACTGAGGACCAGCAGCCATCTGCCTGGCTGTGTGCACCCTTTACCTTCCCTCCCTAACACCTATCCCCAGCAGGACTGGATGTAATTAGCAGCCCCAACTGGGGTTGAGGCTGTGCTGTCCCCACTCTCCCCTTCTCGTGCTGTGGCTACTTCAGCAGTGTGTGGGGGTGGGAGAACATCGCCCATCCTCTATCCCTCTCTGAGCTCCACCAAGGGTCCCCACCTCCTTCTCCTGCAGACCCCTTCCTGCTGTGTGACTGGACTCTGCTTGCTGTTGCTTTCCATGCAGCAGAACCTGGCTTGGTGCTAGCTATTATGGGGCTAATGTCAGCAGTGTGTGTGGCCTCTGGCTCTCCAAACTTCCACTTGGTCATTCATGTCATTTCCAGCCCTTTACCCCATAGCACAAAGGGTTTGTGGGGCTGTAACAATGAGCACAAGGAAAATAAGGAGGGAGATTGGGGAGTTCAGTCCCAGGCCTGATCCTGGAGTCCTTCACCCCTGAGAAAGTAAGGTTGCATCAGCCCTGTCCACAGCTGTGCCCCTCTCACCTCGCTGCTCTTGCTCCCAGCCCCTTTGACAAGGATGATCAGCCTTCTGCTGCCAGCACGGTCAACAAAGCCTCCACTGTGAACAAGCGATTCTCCACCTACAACCAGAGCCCACCCGACACGCCCTCCCTGCGGGAGCAGGCCTTCTATGTAAGTGCGCCCAGCTGCCCCTCTGCCTGCTCAGCTTCCTGAGGGGGCTGGGCCAGGCCAGGTTGGGAACACGCATGACTGGGGGGAGGGGAACTTGACTGGGCTGGGGAGAGTGTGATCCCATGTTCATCCTGAGCTGTCAGGAGGGTCCTGTACGAAGGACATGTTTCTCTCTCAGGGCCATGATGCGTGCAGATCAACATGGGGCATCCCAAAGCTTGGGACTTTGCTCTTTCTTTCATGTGCTCTGACCACAGTGGAGTAGGGCTGTAGCACTGCAGGCCACATGTGACAAGTGAGCTCCCCAGCGGCACAGCCTTCGGGACTGCTGCTTTATTGATTTCTTTTTCCTACATGTTTTCCTGGGAAAGGAGGGAGCAGCCCCACCAGCCAGCCAAATACTCAGGAGACCCCCTGTAGCTCCCAGGGGAGGGAGAGGCGAGCTGTGGCTTTCTGCTCCCTCTGTTCCAGCCATGAGGTCCAGAGACAAAGCCATAAGCCCCTCTCCTTCCCTGCTGACAGCTGCCTCTTCTCTCTGCCTAAGAGCACAGCACGGGCAGCCACCAACAAGCACAGGTGGTCTTTGCTGGACATCTTCCGTGAGACGCTCCTCGAGAAGCTGTCTCGGAGCTGCTCCTGCAGTGATGTCTCCTCAGTCGAACTTGGGAGATGTCCACGGCAGGGCTCTGTAAGTTCTCTGGCTCAAGCTGGCCTGTAGCTTAGCCTGGGTGTCTTAGTCACCTGACGTAGCTCTAGCTGCATCTTGCCTCCTACTCACTAGTCTGTTTTTAGGTAGGTACCTGCTTTGTGTGGCCAGAAATGGGTAGGGCTTCCCAGCCATAGGGGGCCAGGCCTGCAGGACTCCCATCAGTTAGAAAGGAGGGTGTGGGTACTTGATGGAGTTTCTGGGATGTCTCCAGTCCCTGCTGTGGAGGACTGACATGGAGTGACAGTGGCCAGTTGACTCCAGGCTGGACACCCCATTGCCTACCTGCATTGGGATCTGTGTGAGAGTTCAGACCCGGAGCAGTGTTCTGCTTGCCATGGAGAGCCCTCGCCATCCCTGGCCTCCCTGAGAGTCGGTCTGGCCTTGGGCAAGAG
>NW_005842431.1:174062-181150 GCF_000455745.1 Alligator sinensis
CTGCCTTGCATGCTCTGCTGCACAGTAGTCTGGTGTGCCAGCTCGCTGCAGCCCCCTGCAGGCTAGTGGTGGTGGTGCAGTAGCTGCTTTCCATAGTCTTAGACCTTTCCCCTTTGGCTGTGATCTGCGTCCGTATCCTGGTCTTTCCCATCCAGTCCTTGCCTGGCATGAGATGCACCTCCAGCTCCCTCATGCAGCAGATGAACAGAAGCCTCTGGTCTGTGTATGCACTTCTGAGCTCCCCCTGCCTTAAGTCTGTACAGGCTGCCCCCTCGCACCAGCCGTGAGCATGGGACCCATCCATCATGAGCTTCGGAGGCTCTGGGGCAGGTCCTGGAGGGCAGGTGCTGAAGGCTGTACCCAGAGCCTGGTCTAACAGTTAAAGCAGGGTCTAGGAGCTGAGATTCTTAGTTTCTATCTGGGATGTAAGTGTGGCTCAGAGCAGGGAGCTTGGGAGCCAGGATTCTTGGGTTCTATCCCAGCCCTGGGAGAAAAGTGTGGGGGATGGCAATTAGAGCAGCAGTGGCTGGGACCTGGGCTTCTGGTTCTAGCATAGGCTCTGAGGGTGGAGGAGGGGACTCTGGTTACACCAGGGAGTGCAACTTGGGAAACAGGCGAGGCAGAGACTGAACTGGCCAATGCTGGTGTTTGCTGTGACATTCCTTCCTGCCCCAAAGCCACTCCCATGCTGGTGGGAAATGAAGAACAGATTTCTGTATGCCTGGCCTGGCTCGTGCCAGCCTGAGCTCCAGGTGACAACACTCTCCTCCTAAGCTGTTCGTGGGAGCACTGGGCTGGGAGGCTGTAGTAACATCCAAGGGAGAGGCTGAGTTGGCATCTCTTCTGAGCTGGGCACTCCTCCAAGTGTGAGTGGGTCATGTCTGAGATCTGGCCTGGCCTGAACTCATTCCACACCTTGGTAAATCTTCTCCAAAGGCTTATGGGTGCCACAAGGGTCACTGTTAAGGGACCTCAGGATGAGGGGACCTCTCGGAGCTTCTGGGGAATGATGTTGAGCCTGGGAGAAACTGTGCCCAAGTTGTTAACTTGTGGGCATTCCCTGCCAGACTTTGGTGCCTCCAGGGGCCCCAGGGGGTCTGAGGGGGATGGTTGCTGCAATGAAGAAGCACTTGAGGCCAAGTTGAGCTGGCATGAGCCCCTGGAGGAGAAGGGAGCCATTGCCAGGGCTTGCTGGACCTGTGGTGACCTGCTGTGCTCTCTCTAGAACATGCTGCGGCGACAGGAAGAGCTGGAAAATGGCACAGCCTGGTCCATCTCGTCAGAGTCGTCGGACGATTCCTCTAGCCCCCAGCTGTCAGGCAGCACCCGCCATGCCTCCCACAAACCCATTGTGCAGCCTGAGGTACAGGCCTCTGCTCCCGCCATAGAGATTTCCTTCTCCCAGCAAGAGGAAGCAGGAGCAGGCACCCCTGCTGCGGCTGAACCACCCAATCAGCAAGAGGAGCCATGCTGTGTCAGAAAGGAGGTGGTGGCAAATGGACACGTGCCCTACTCCCGGACTCTGAGCCAAATCAGCGAGGCCAGCGTTGATGCAGCAATGGATGGCAGGGAGCTCCAGGACACAGGGGGTGCTAGTGCCCATGTGCAGGAGGCTTCTCCAGCCTCTGAGGACTCCAGTGCCAGGGAGCTGCCTCTTTTAGAAATGAACTCCCTCCCTGGGGCCTCAAATCCAATGCCAGAGACCAGGGTGAGGAAGGACAGAGGGCAGGAAGCTAAGCCCCACGCGGCTGTTTCTTGGGCTGAGGCCTGTGTGCCCATACTGGTGCAACCCGAAACAGCCTTGTGCCAAGCCCTAGCACCCCAGGGGTGCAAGGCGGACCCAAGTCAGCCAGTAGTGTTGAAGCAGGTCTTGGAGGAGGAGAGACCAACCCCTGTGCCCGCAGAGGTGCCAAGGGTGAAACCTGTGGACTCTGGCCTGGATGAGGCCATCAGCTCACTGAGCTCAGCCCTGGATGACTACCGGGGACAGTTCCCTGAGCTGCAGCCCTTGGAGCGGGAGCTGAAACGCCTGGAGGAGATCCTCATGGTAAGGAGGTGGCAGTGGGTGGGGCTGATCCTGACTCCTTCTCCCCCTCCCCCCCCCCCCCCCCCCCCCCCCCCCCGCACTGTTGGGGGCAGTAGGTTGTGAGCAGCATATTCCATGTGCCCCTGAGATTGGGGGCAGGAGCCCAGGGGCAGCACTCCAGCCCAGAGGCCCTGTTAAGGGTCCCAGCTCCTGAGCAGGATGGTCAGAGCAGGGTGAATGGAAAGTCCCCTGTGGCCTCTGTGCCCTTGTGTCAGATCCTGGGGTGATGGGAAGCAGATGCAACATGGAGTACTGTGCCAGCTTAGCCTGCTGCTATGAGGACCGGCTTGTCTGCCAGCTAGCCCTGCCTGTGGAGCGAGGCATCTGTTGCCTCTGAGTGGGGTCAAGCAGCTCAGACATTAGGGCCTCTGGTAAGGGTCCTGGTAGGTACAAGTGCTAGGTGGGGTGCGCTCACAGGTACAGGCCCTGCTCGTCACCACGCTGCTCCTGCTTCCCTGCAGCACAAGCAGGGCGTCTTCCTCAGCCGTGCCTCCAGCATGAGCCTGACGGTGGAGCATGCGCTGGAGAGCTTCAGCTTCCTAAACACCTCTGACATGGATGACTCAGAGTGCTCGGAGGAAGAAGGTGGCAGGAGCGAGAGGTAGGTGTGCCGGGGGGTTGTCAGGCCCGGCTGGGCAGTGCTGAACTGGGAACCTCAGTCCTAATCCTGTGTTCTGAGTAGGGTGACTAGCACCAGGCAGCCTGCCCTGGGCTAGCTGCCCCAATCCACATAGCCTGCTGGCCACCCCAGTGCCCTGGAGCTCCCAGAGAGGGCCCATGCCTCCCAAGGCAAGTGCCCTGGGTTCCAGAAGCCGTGACAGTGTTGCCCAGCCTTGACATGGCCACCTCAATAGAGCCCAGTAGGCCACGTGCCTGCAAGTTGTGTGGTGGCAGCGCCACCTGGTGGTGTGGCCTCTGCGGTGCTTTCCTGGTGCAAGGAGCAGCTTCTTCCTGGGTCTGGGATGCAGAGACAAACCCATGGCCCAGCTGCTGCCACCTCCCCTCCAGGGTCCAGCTAGACTTGGGGCTGGACCCTTTGATAGAGCAACACATCTGGCTCATTGCCTGCTCTACAGCTATCTGGGGAGTGGCTATAGATCCGACATAGACCTGTCTTTTTGGTCCCTGGCATGGCATGCTGCCTGTGGGCTGACCACCCCACTGGGAGAAGGGACAAGAGCTCTAGATACCTGGGCTCTGCTCTTGCAGGACACGAGTGGATTCTAGTGGGCGTAACGAAGGACCAGGACTCCTGGGACTATGCTGGTGACTTCCTGTGCAGTCATAGGCAAATCTCTTCTCTCTCAGTGTAAGGAGGGTTATACCCCCTCCCTCCAGATAGACCCAAGGGCTTGAGTGTCCTTTGAGCCCTCAGGCAGAAGCTGCTCTGGCTTCCAACGTGCTTTCCTCTCTGGGGCACTATACACAGAACTGATCAAGGGCCACTTCTGAGGTCTCCTGGGTTAGGATCAGGCCCTGTTCCCTGCCCCCACACACGCCTCCTCCCTGGCTATGGCAATATTGCAAGTCTTACAGAAACTTTTAACTTACTGCCACCAAAATGCAAGACATTACAAACCCAGCCCTGGCATGGAGGAGCTCTTCTTCTGGGAGGGGGAATAGGAGCCAGCATGTCTGCTGGCTAGTGGGTGTGCAGTACAATGGGGGTGGGAAAGCCAGGAAGCATATTGACATGTTCCACTGCTGTGCCCATAGGAAGGCTGGTGATGCCCGAGCTGGGGATGGGGCTCTAGGCACCTGTGAGGTGATGGCTGAGGACACTGGCATCTGCAGCGGCTCTGAGGGAAGCACTGACCCCATGAGCACTGGCAATGAGTTCCTGGACAGGGCTCTGGTTCTTCATCTCAATAACTGCAACCTTCTGCTGCTGGTGAGTGTGAAAGAATGAAAGGTATTCCTTCCAGGGGGGTGGCCACCCCCGGGTTGGTAGGGATGGCACAGAGTCTGAGCACTAACAGGAACTGTGACGGGCTCTATTGCTGTCTTTGCCAATGCTAGGGTCACCCTAGCTGCTTGCCAGGGTCTGACAGATGCTGTGGGTTGGCATCCACTGCTGCCTGCTCGATGCTAGAAGTGGCATGGCACAGCAGAGGGGGCTGTGGTGCTGCTTGGAGATCCCTCCTGCCAGTCCCTGCCTCAGGAGCTTTGCTGTAATTGTACCTTCCAGAAACTGGGCACGTTTGGCCCCCTGCGGTGCCGGGAGATGTATGCCCTGGACAAGCTGATGAGGGAGGCACAGGTGCTGGAGGTCGTCTGCCAGCTGACAGAGGAGAAGTCAGGGGCAGCTGGCACAGCCATGGAAGGTAAATGCTCTTAGTGTAGAATGTGTCCCAGGGGTGTGGGCCAGGGGCACCAGGCTGTGCTGGATAATGGGCTCCGTGCTGGATCATGACGAAGAGGGGGCTGTCATAATACCAGAAGAGCACTGGTCATTGACAGGTCTGTGCTGGATCAGAGGGGATGGGACTGTCCTAGGCCAGCACTGTCTCCTCACAAGAGGAGCACTTATTGATGGGTCTGTGGGAAGGGGTCCCCCAGGCTGGATGCCCAACTCCGGTCCCCCAACTTTGGATGCCCAACTAAGCAGTGGCTGAATCGGCAGTGGAGGTGACTGACTTGATGCCTTTGTGCTATGTGAACGCAGCTTTGACTGACTGTGTCTGTGCCCGCAGTGGTGCAATTCTCCACCCGGAAGGAAGGTGTGTTGCCCTTCTGGGATCGCTGTGTGGAGCTGCCCAATGTCTACACCTGTCCTGTAGAGAGGTTTCTACAGGCACTCAGTGCCCAGTACACTGTGCCCATCAGTGAGCGGCAGCTGGGCTTGGCAGACTCAGGTGAGTGCCATCTCAGGTCTCACTGTGCACAGACACTTTAGGAGCCACTGCTGTCTCTGTCCCCCATCTTTGGGGCCCATAAGCATCCTCATTGCCAAGGTAGACTTGGGGCTTTTGGGCAGCTCTGGAAAAAGGCAGCAGCTTGCCATGTGTCAGCTCTGATTGACAGCCCGATGCATCACTTGTCTCCAACATGCCCAGCCCAGATGGGGGGCACTGAAGCAGAAAGGGCAATTCTGAGAGAAGAACCTAGGCATCCTGGCTCTCAGTTCTGTGCTTTGACTAAACCAGGGACTCTCAACCAGGGTGCTCCAGCTCCCTGGAGTGTCTCAAAATCCTTTCAAGGGTGCTATGGGGTGCCACACAAATTTAGGAGTGCAAACATGATTCACAAGATAAACCCAGAGATTTCAAACTGGAATCCATGTTGGTAAACTATCTGACCTGTTGGGGTCTTTCTGAGTTCTTTGGAACAGAAAAATTGCTCTAAAGTTTTTCTGTAGTCAAAAATGAGTGAAAGCCAAGAGCTGGTACTTTCTGAATGCACCTGGAGTCTAAGGAGGTTGAGAATCACTGGGCTTGAGCATCTTTTCCCTCTAACAAATGCCAGGACATGGCAAAGAGCCAGCTGCTGGGTGCTGTCCTGGTGCTGGAAACCCTGCACAGCTGGTACCTCTGGGCTGTGTTCCCAACAAGGTGTCTGGGAATGCAGAGAAGCCCCAACCCCACCCTTCCTCCACTTATGGTGGTACTGACTTAGCATTCTCTCCTTGCAGTCTGTGTGAAGCTGGTGGAGGATGTGCTGGATCGTCGGCTGCCCAAGCGGCCTGGGAGCAGCCATGGGGAACAGGTCACCATCTTCCAGTACTGGAGCTACTTTGAGTCATTCAGCATAGAGTCCCTGGATTCCTATGTTATAGAGCTGGCTGAGGAAGGTAGGCACCTGTGTCCTTCCCCTGGTCCTCCCTGATTTGGGTACTGGGACAGACAGGCCCTATCTTTCACTCACCAATTCACCCTGCTGACAGAAAGCACCAGCAGCAATGCTGGGCCAAGCTAGGATAGGCCTGCCCCCCTCAGACATTTCCCACACATACTGCTCTAAGCTATAGGTGGGAAAACAACAGGGCAATGCCTGCGGATAGGGCCTGTCTTCTCTCCCAAGATGAGTAGGGGCATGTCCTGGCTCACCTAGTGCTGGGAGATGTGGATGAATCCTGCCAGTGCTCACTGACCCATCTCCCTTGCAGTACTGCTGGCACAGAACCTGAACTCAGATGACCAGGATGTGGTGCTGAAGGCATTGAAGCGAGTACCCGAGAGCCGGCTTAAGAAGGAGGGGCTGAAGGCCTTGAGCTCACTGCTTGTGGAGGGCAACAGCAAGGTCATCAGTGCTGTGTCTGCTCAGCTGCGCAGCCTGGCAGAAAACCCCCGCTTCCAGGAAAGAGTAAGTGCCAGTTGCCTGACACCCCCGGTGCTCCTGAAGAATGCCTGCCTGGGGGTTCCCAGGCATGTGGGGCCTTTGGGGAATGAGAGAAAGGGACAAGAGGGCTTGTCCCTAGGGCTTTGGGGTCCCTTCCAGCCCTATGATTCTCTATGAAGAACTAAGGGAGGTAGTGAATTGCAAGGGAAGGTGGGAGGGAGGGGGTGTGGGTGCAAGGCCCAGTGGTGGGGATGGTGCTTGAAGAGGTCCTGTCTGTGGATGGGGCTGGCTGAGTTGCCGCCCGGCTCTCAGCTCCCAGTGCCCTCCTGGCAGACATGCTGATCTCTGCCTCCCCCTAGGCTTTGGTCTGTTACTTGGAACAGCTAGAAGATGAAGAGGTGCAGACACGCATCGGTGGGTGCGCAGCCCTGGGGTGTCTCAAGGTCAGTGCAGCCCTCCTTTTGCACCTCCCCTGCATGGGTGTCCATGGAAAGGAACTGTCCCTCCCTTTCCCTGTCCCCAGTTACATCCCAGAGAGGTATGTGGGGCCTAGAGGCAGCAGAGTATGTATAGGAGGTGCGGTCGGGAGGGGGAGCTCCCTGCTGCCATTGTGCTTGGTAGCCAGGCCCACAGGGCTTGCTCTGAGCTCACATCCAGATCTCTGCTCTAATCCTACCTATGAGGCAGTCATGCCTCAAAGGTCTCTCTGGCCTTGAGCAGCAGG
>NW_005842431.1:181181-199605 GCF_000455745.1 Alligator sinensis
AGTGCCTCCTGGGCAAAGGAGAGACTGCATGGCAGCAGCATCCTGTGTGCTGGACTCCGAGTGCTACAGACAGCCTGGCTGCACCTGGCACAGGGGAGTGCAGTACTGAAGGAAGGGCATGAATAGACTCAGGAACCTCCCACCCAAGTCCTTTGGTCTCCAGCCAAGGCCAAGAGGCAAGGCTGGAGCAAGGGAAGAAAACAGCCCAAGGGAGGCATGGGTGGACATGAGTGGGTCTGCAGAGGGAATGAATGAAGTGGCACTGCCCCCCTCCCAGAAATTCCAAAATGTGCTAGCTGTCTGAACATGGAGAGGAACTGGGAGGAAGCTCAGACCCAGCCTCAGTCATTTTCCTGAGCAGGCAGCAGGAGAGGCCTGGAGTGGGGCCTGGACCTGCACATGCAGCTCTGAGAAAACTATGGTGGAGCCCTTCATCTCCCATCCCCTCCCCTGAAGGGGGAAAAGAATGGAGGTCTTCAGGTGGCACTGGGCCTGGTCCCCCGGGTCCCTCATACTACTAGAACCAGCCTGCTGCCCATGGGGTGGCAAGGGGGCAGGGTGGGAGGGGCCTGTTCCCATGCAGTGCCAGTATTCTCAGCCCCTTGTGTATGCTGCCTGCTTTGGTGCATCCTCTCCCAGAGACCAGGGCAGGGCCATGCCCACAGCCAAGGCAGTGGTGGCAGGTGGTAGGATGTGCTCAGTGCTTTGCATTCCTCTCCCAACAGGCCAAAGAGAGCATTGAGCAGCTGGTGTATCTGTGCCAAACTGACAAGGAAGATGTGCGGGAAGCAGCCAAGCAAAGCCTGATGCTGTGTGGTGAGCACTCTGCTATTCCCTTCCCCACCCTCAGCCCCACAGCAGATGGCTCCAGTGGCAGACAGGGCCTTCTAGAGCCCACAAGTCTGCTTGCAGGGCTCTGTGCCCCAGCACTGCCTGGGCTAGCTCGCCTGGTGGAAGGACTGGCTGGCTGAATGTGGCAGAGGCCTTGGTTCCATTCCTGGCTTCACACACAGTCCTATAGCAGAGCCCTGCTGTGCCGCCAGGGCTTTCCCCTCCCCTTGTGTGGGAGCCATCCTAGGACCTGCTTGGGGTAAGAGCTGACACAGGGCTCCATCACCCTGCAGGCAGGATGGCCTGTGAGCTGATGCTGTTCAGGTGCTCCAGAAACCTGCATTGCTAAGTGTCCTTGTTATTTATTATCATTTATTAGACGGCACTGAAAGAACCATCTGATTGGCTAACTAGGCTTCCGGGTCAGGAGAGCAGCCACACAGGTTGGGATGTGTTAGCCGGAGTCGTGTCCCCTCCCTGCTCCTGCTGCTTTGCTCACGATTGTCTGTTTTGGATCCTGTTGGCCGTGCCATCTTTTTATTTTTTTTAAACACCTGTCTTTGCTGTCTGTGGCCCCCAGTCTCTGTGACGCTCCCGCTTTGCGTGGGCACATCGTGCACGATGTCATGACCAAACCTGTCTTGTCACGGCTGCTGAATGCCCTTGGCCTGCTCACGTGCACGTGTTTGTAAGACTGCTGCCCTCTGGTGGCTACAGATAACACCAGATGAAAGAAAGGTTTCTTTCCTTAGCTGAGGTGGTGGAGACTATGGCTCCTGGAAAACAGTATCTTAGGTCTCTGGCCCACCTCCACAGATTAAATTATTCAAGATTAAACTTAATTTGAACATCAAAACCCCAAGACCCTTAGGATATGTCTGCATCAGGGCAGCAGAGGTCTCAGCCTCGCCATCAAGGAAATAAGCACCACCCACTTGCTCCACCCATGTCAACCCTGGAAGTGAAGTGAGGATGGCCTGGGAGCATTGCTTTTAAGCATGCTAGAAATCCAAGCTTTGAGTATGGCACCACGGCATCCCTGGTGCCCAATTCCAGGGCTGACATACATGGAATAGGAACAGGTGGGCAGGACCTACCAGTATTTCCTTGGTGGTGAGACTGAGCACTCTGCTGCTGCGGTCTAGAAATGTCCTTAGCCTGAAGCTGGCTGTTGCAAACTCTGTGTTCCTGGAGAGTTGAACACTGGGGAAATGAGAATACATCTAGCATAGTCTTTGCTCTTCATTGCTCTGCTGAGACACCAGGGTGTAGAGGGTTTAGGTTGGCCACAACCCATGGCTGCATCTTGGAAGACAGCTTATTGGCCAGGCAGGGCCCACAGCTGGTGTTGATGGCTGACTGTGGCTTATTTTTGCAGGGGAGGATGGTAAGTCTGCTCACCGCCGGCTGGAGGAAACCCTGGACAGCTTACCAAGGATCTTTGCCCCAGGCAGCATGGCCAGCACGGCTTTCTGAGAGATGCCAGTACTTACTTACCCTGATCCCTTTGGGGCAGAGGCACCGTCGAGCTGCCCTAGGCTCACATGGACTGGTCCAGACCCAGCGTGTCATGGCCTGACGCAGCTCCCAGCCCTTTGGAACAACGAGCAGTATTAGGACCTCCCCAGCAGCTCGCACAGCCCATTCACTGCCTTACAGAGCACAGCTTTCCCTCACACCCGGACACTGGGCTAGAGGAGGCTGCTGCATACATGATGCCACAGTCTCTCTGGGGATTGGGGCCTTGGGCACTCCTCTCCTACCTTGCTTCTCTATTTGAACTTGCTGGGTGGAGCTGGAGTTCATGCACCCCCTGCCGGAGATAAGATTGGCATGTGAAGGCTGCATCAGGACTCCTCTTCTACTTGCCTTCCAGTAGCTTGCAGGCTGCTTGGCCTTCCTGGGATGGACATGCACTTTGACGCTGTTATTTCTTCTTGGGAGCTCCTTTGCTATGGGGATTGTCCCCATTCAATGCTTGGAGTCCCCAGGACTTAATAAAACAAGACATAGATATTAATATATTCTGCTGGCATTTCTTCTTTTCAGCTCCAAGTGCCTCCTGCTGGTGTTGGCTGCAGGGAGCACACAGCATTATGCAGGGACCCAGATTGGAGCCTTCCCCTGGGGCTTAGCTGGTTCTTAAGGTGTGCTGTGTAGAGGGCATGGAAAGGAGGACCAGACAGAGGGACACACAGACAGAAGCTGCCACCTTTTTTTTTGGTTTTTTAATTTAATTTTTTATTTACAGAATTTTTTTGCAGAAAAACAAAAGCAAAAAATCCTTTTCTATAAAGTCTCTATAAATCTATATATAATGTAATTACAGAGAATGGCTAATTTTGATTTAAATTCAGAAATAAAAATAAACCTTTAATGAGTGAAGGTGTCATTTTGTGACAGCGTTGCAGGCAGCAGGGAGTCGGGATTGGGGAGTTCTAGGGCTCTGGGCTATGCTAGCATGGGTTTGTTAGTAGAGCAGGAGGGCTACTTCCTGCTCAGCCCTTTGTCTGGGTCCTCTGGCAGATCAAGTTGTACCTCTCTGTACCTGCCCACCTGTAATGCAGGGATGCTGAATCTCCCAGGGCTAGATAGCCAAATTGTCAAATTTCTCTAGCAAAACTTCCAACAGGACTACCTGTAGTGTCCTCACATCCAGCCTGGGAATATAGGGGGCTCACGGGTCTCCCAGTGCTGATGCCAAGTGTGTGAATAGTGACTGTTGTTCTGCGATGCAGTAACATATAAAGGCCCCAGCAAGCAAAAGGCCACCACACAAAGGACTCTTCTCGCTGTGGGTTCTAGGTATTCAACAGTCTGGCTTCTGTAACATACAGAACTAACCCACGCACCCACCTCCATGTCAATGCAGGCAGTTGCCAGTGCAAGCACCAGAGGCAGCCAACCACCCAAACTGAGCCCCACCAATGGAGCTGTCAGGAGAAATGCCTGTTCCTTGCCTCGCCATCTGCATGAAGCTGAGAAGGAAGCCATGTGTGTATGGAACAAGGACGACGATAGGCCCAACTTGTATAGGGTGTCAGCAACATGGCAGGGGCAACAGCTGGAGAGTGAGTATTTTTCTGCTTATAACTCACCCACCAACAGCTCCTTTGTGTTAGTGAGTTGCAGGGTGCAGACCTGTGTCAAAAACCTGTCTGAGAATAGCACAGGAATGCATTTGGGCCATCTTCTTTAAGGGCATGCAGTAGCAGCTGATCATGAGGTTCTTGCCTCAACTCTGTGGTCTCCACATCAGTCTTGCAATCTAATGGAAATCCCAGCACACAAAGCTCTTTGTGGAAGGGTTCAGAGCCAGGGTTATCTTAAGGCTTGTTCTTTTGCCAAAGAAACCTTCTTCTGACCAAGAACATGAACCTCAGCCACTCAAATAATGGGTCTTAGAGCCACAGCAGCTGGCTCTATATTCCCAATATTAGTGGTATGAGCCAGACTCTTGGATACCAATGTGCAGGCTGGCTTGTACTTGTGGGAACCAGCATCTAGTAAAGCTTTAACCCCTTTCTTCCACCATACTGAGCTTTCTGCAGTGCTCAGGGACATGAGGAAAGCTGTGCAGTCCCAGCATGTGACCCTGGGAAGGATGATGGGGAGGGGAGTGGCTGGAGTTCTTACTAGTCATCCCTTACGTTCTTTCCAGAAGGAAAAATGTAACTTCCATCAACTGGCAGAGGTCCTCCATATCTCAGATAGCTGGTGTTTATGTTGTAGCTCAGTTTTCAAACAACAGCATCAACTCAAATGGAATTGTATTGGGAACACTTATTCTATACTTGCTTTAAGTTAGTGATAGGCTGTTCTGAAACAGGCATTCTTCAGGTGTGTTGGCAACTTGGACATGGCAGGACTGAAAGCCAGGACAAGAACTAATTGCAGAAATGTGTCCTTTGGGCTGTGGGATGTCCTGCAAAGAACCAGGACAGTAACAGTAATTGGGGTGACTGGATTCAAGAACTTTGTGCTTTCAGAGCAAAGTCTGCTTTCACTATTTGGCCTTAACTTGTCACCTTAAACAATGTTAGTGCCTCTTCTTTGAAAGGCAAAAGTAGATTTCTCCCTTCTCTGAACTCCATAAAAGCTAAAAGGATCTTGCATAAACCTAGAAAAATAATAGCCAGCAGGCAGAGACTGAGCCTGGAAATCCATCCTCTAAAAGGGTGTTGGTTCAGCATGGTGGGAACAAGAAAGATTGGATTGGATGCTGCCCTAACTCTTAAGGCTGCTGCTATCCAGACCTGAGATTACTGATAGGAATCTAGGTTATGCATGGGAAACGAGAGGCAGTTCTTTGGTGACAGAATGCAAAAACCTTTGCTTTCTCCCATGCCTTGAGCAGCAGACAAGTGCAGGTGGCTCAGTCTATTTAGATATCTGAGCACTGCCCCTTATCAATATTAAGAGGCAGACAGGGCTGCACCAGGCTCTGACCAACTGCAGTCATGGCAGAGTGGTTGAGTGTGTTAGTCATGTTTCCTTGCCCATCTGCCTGGTGTAGAACAGAGGAAGGCATGTTAAAGGGGATAGAAAGATGGGACTTTACAACTGAGATCCAACCACAAAACTCTTCTCTCCCCCCAGCTGATAGTCATTTGTGAGCCCTTTAAGTCTCAGACTTCTCCACAGCTCCTAGGAAGCATGGACCTCTTCCTCCACCCCACCCCACCCCATGTGTTGCTTTCCCAGCGTACCTATGCTCTAGGATAGGAATACTCAGTGGTATCCTGGCAGTCATGGTTAATCCTTGAAGAGGAGCCAGGATGAGACTTCCCTCCAGTTTTAAACTTTCTGTCTCCTAGAAGTTTCATCCTTCTGTAGCAATCCTCATTCACTAATAGAAAACAAGACTGTTGTGAAGGTGAAGCTGAAGCTGTTCTCCCTTCATATTTTGCCTTTGAACTCACTCTCCACTCCCCAATTGGGATCTCCCAGTTTCTGCTGCTGAAAGAAACCCCTTAAAAATGTGTTAAATTGCTCTGCTGCGTATGTTGTGTGCCTGAGGCTCCTGGAAGTGGTCCCGGAAATGCAGTTTCTTTCCTCTGTGCATCTGACAATCTTTGGTGCCCATCTGTATCATTGTTTCTGTTGTAAATTCAGTCAGTTCCCTCTTCTTCCTGAGGGTCTCACAACCAGGGGGAACATGTTTAAAAACAGAAATGGAGCTGCAAAGCCACAAACTGATAGATGTCAAATCACCCATGTCCAATCAAACAACTGTTAAGAAAAAACAAAACTTCCTAACTGTAAGAGCAGTTCTCAACCTTGTCAGAGTCCCTCCCCAAGTTTTCTGAATGTGGTGGCAGCCCTGATTGAGAACAACTGTTGTGTTCAACTTGCTTCAGAGATGCTCAACCAGGTGTTGCCACCTCCAGGTAAAACTTTCCCGTGCTCCTGCTGTGCAGCCAGACTGGGAAGGGCTGTGGCACATGCTTGTGTTCCTGCTGCATTAGATTACTCTGGTAAGCCTAAAGCAGGAAGGACAGCAAGCTCATGTTCCAGCCCTTCCCGGCCTGACATCACAGCATCTTCCAGCAACAGAGGCAGGCAGAACTGTCCTATGTGCCTGTTTCCAGGAAGAATAGGGAGGGAGCCATAGGGAGAGCTGCAGCCTGATTCGACTCTACCTAATGCAAGAGGAGCATGTGCATACTGCTGCCCTGCCCAAGGGGCAATTTTACCTGGTCCCTGCAACCACATGGTGGCATCTGCATTACAGCAACCCTGACAGGGGTCTCATGACATCCCAGGGTGCTGCAGCACCCTGAGAACCGCTGCCTTGGAGCAAAACAAGTCATCATCACACAGTTAAGACTATTACTAGACCCAAGTTTTCCTAAATTCATGTGCTTTTCTCAAAGATGCAAATAATAGGTGGTCTTGAACAAATGATACTTCTTTCCCTGAAAAGAGCAAAACCTGTATCAGTGGCACAGTGAGTTAACTAACCAGAGCAGGGTGTTCCAGACTAGGTGTTTCCAGAGAGAAAAAATGTTAACGTGTAAAAGTTAAGAGGCAGAGACATCCATACAAGCCCTTAAAAACAAGGGAATGTCACATGACGTTATTTTATCTGTATACTTGCCATTCACTGAGACTAGCCCTCTGTATAGAAGACCCAGAGATTACCCATTGCTTATTATTGCTATGTAACAGTTCTCTGCAACATCATCATACCTTAGATGTTTGTGCAGCAGTGAACTGATGACCTGTGTGCATGGGGAAGCAGATGGTCAGTTAGTGTTGTATTGTGACTGGATGGTGAGGAATACAATTTGTATACTGCTACTGTACTCACTGGAAATTTTGGGGACTTGCTGATGGTTGGCCTTAACAAAGATAGATCTGTGCCAGAATTTCCTGGGAGGTTTTAAAAGTATATGCTTGAGTTATGTAGAAAAAAGATCTCTTCTCCTTCAATACTGTGAGAATTTGCATGCAGGGTGGCAGTTTCAAAGGTGCAGATTTGTACAGGTCAAAATCAATGTTTTTTTTTCTTCGTAATTATGTAAAGAAAGTAAACTTTTTCCTGACAGTGATGACCCACGTGTAACAGAACAGTTCAGCCTCTGACAAATGGAACATACCGAACAGGAATAAACATTTCATCCTGCATGATTATGCTAAAAATGTTGAAGTATTAGTTTCTGTGTATATTGTGATTAATGTTTTTCCTTATTTTAAGTTTTGATTTAAAACATGAGGTACATCATTCTCATTTGTAACATGGCTCTAATTACAAACCCAACCACAAAGTAATCATTAGTGGCTGCCTCTGCAAACTTTGGTTGAGTGACTTGCCCATATGACATAAGAAGTCTGTAGAAGAGCCAGGGACAGAACCCAGCCCTGAGTCCCAGGCCAGTGACTTACATCATGACAATCCCATAGAATAAAGAGCGTATGATCATATAATTAGATGGTTCACTGCCCAAAAACTTCATCAGTGTACAGTTAAGATTGTTTTGGCAGTGCATTGTACCCTTCCACAACATGAAATGCATCAACACTGAAACCTATAGAAATGGAGTAGCTCATGCCAGTCCAGTCTGCAACCTTAACCGTGACTCTCAGGGCTAGCCAGAACAGCTGAGGATAGACTGGAGGTGTATTTCAGCCAGGGCTACATTATAAAAGAACACACAGAATGACAGGGCTTCTCTAGGGCCTATGACCAGAATGATCTAACAGGAATTCATGACTTTTGCAAACTTCACCATCTGTAGCTACAAGCATGTTTCTTTGACATGCCTGTGGATATAATAAAATTCCAAAACATTCCCGTAAACAAGAGACAAGTTGGTTAATGCTGCTTAATGCATTACTAGAAGATACTTGGATACTGTTGTGATGGCTGCAACACGAGCCTATAGAGCAGGGGTTCAAACATATAGCCTGTGGGCTGGATCCAGCCCAGTGAGTTGTTTCATTCACCCTGCAGGGCTCCCAGAGGGGCAGGGAATTTACGGATGGGGCCAGTAGGGGCAGAATCTACCACTGAAGTCCAGCAACAGAGCCCCAGTCAGTCGGTGCATGTCAACAGTGGAGGGGCGCAAGGAATAGCTGCATTACTCCCCAGACTGCTGCCATTTGCTACGCTGCTGCTGCCAGGTCTGGATCTGGCCCAGTGGCAACAGTGATTTTGACACCTCTGTTATAGAGACCAGGAAGCAGGCCGCTTTGTCCCACAGACCTGGTATTTCAACTTTTGTCTACATGCACTTCTGGCTGTGCATCATACTTGGTGACAGCTATAGGGCAGTGCAGCCATTACATGCAGCAGGTTCCAACAGTTCAGGCTGCTAGACGAAAGATGCCTCTGCACCAAAGGGTTTTATTTCTGCACTGAGCCATGTGGGTTTTGTAAGTGAGCAACCACAACTATTTTGCTCTTGCTGCAGAAATCTGTAGCAGACATGACAGTGCGTGACAAAAAGGGTGTGTCACAGAAGCAACAGTTAAAGTAAAGATTAAGGGTTAATAAAGTACCCCAGTATTAGCACCTGTTAGGCAGAGCAGGCTAAGTGGCAGAATTTTTGGCTGGCTGGTATTCACAAAGCCAGCCCTACAGGTGCCTTTTGCTTTAGTGAGGGGACATGTTGTACGCAACAGGGCTCTGTCAGTGCCCCATGCTCTGTTGAAAGACAGACTCGAATGCTGTCTGCCAGGGACAGGCCAGGGCAATGCATAGAGAAGGCAGAGTTAAAGTTGCAAGACATGGCTCATCTGATACAGTTCCCCGTTCTTCGGTGGCTTTAGCACAGGTATGCCTGACATCTTGAAGAGTCCAAGGCAGTGCCAAGCTACCTAAACTCTGTGTTAACTCACTCTTGAGGGAGTAAATTTCCCTTAGTTGTTTGCGGGTGAAATGGTGATAGCGACTGATGGGCACCTCTTAGACATAAAAAAATGTTCCCTGGGAACACCATGCTTCCCATTAACGACCAATAGTGCTATCTATGTTCCTGGCCCCACCATGAGGGGCCATGAGGACAATAAAGCAATGTGCATCTCACTAACCACTAGATACTGCACCTGAAGGCAGCTAAAGTAAAGGCACTTTCAGATGTCACATGGCATTTTTAGGGGCTAAGTGCAGAACAGATTCTGTACAACCTGTAAGAGCAGGAACCCACAAGTACGAAGTGGCCCATTCATCTTAATGGGTTTTATTTTAAAAGATCAGAACACTACTTTACAGATAAGAGTTGTAGGCTTGGAAGGGATCTCAAGGGTCACCTAGTCCAACCTGCTGCATAAATGCTGGATGCACTGTTCCTGTAGATGAATACAGCCTGACACAATAGCTCTGACACATATGAACTGACCCATTCATCTCAGCAGATGCTCTTTCTCCCTGGCTGCCAAAGCCTATTCCAGCTCTGTTGTGGAATAGTAATTTTCAAGACAATCTAGCAATACACCTAGTTTAGAGCAATTTAAAATCAGCTCCTGAGGCAAGAAGTTGCAAAAAGGCTCCACCTTCGCACTTGAGTACTCTTGCTCCTTTTGTAGCATTCCAGTATTCCAAATAACCTCACTCCGCACAAGGAATTTACAGCACTTTGAAAATTAAAAATAAACTCTAAGTAAGAAGAAATTTGATATCAGGAAGCTTTTGACCAAATGATCCCAAGCTCATACCTCTACTTATTGCAGAGCTAACACAGTTCAAGTTACATCCAATTTCCATTTTACTAGGCAAGGGGTCTTCAAATATACCATCTCTTGAATTAGCCTTTCACTTTAAGATATTTACTGTAGTTCGTGCATACCTTGGATTTTTTGTAAGTTTTTGGGAAGGCCATTTGAGTTGCTAAGACCATTTGCTGTGTGACTAAAACTTATGTAGTGTAAGAGTTATGCTGTAGCCGTTATGTTTCAGAAATTATGCAAGAGGCAAGGATTTCTTAGGGTGGTATCTTTTATTGGACCAACTATGTAAACATAGGTCCAATAAATTATATCACCCTAAGAAAGCCTTGCCTCTTGCATAAACTTCTGTAGCATCTGACATTACTTTCAGAGCTTTTTCACAGAAACTACTACAGCACTTTGAGGTGAAACTGCTGTGTGAGACCCCTTGGTTTGTGTAAGATGGACAGATTTTGTTACAGAAATGTATTTTGCATTTATTTTCTATGATAAAGTTGCTGAGATAGTATCCTGGCACTACCACAGGTAATGTTAACATTATGTTAGTCCTTTGAATATGGCTGTTTTATTAATACATTTACTTGATGCTTAGTAACTGCTTTGATCAGGCTGATGAGAACAGCAGCTATTTACTTCCTTGATCATGTGCGGTCTTTATTCAGGAAATGGGAGAGAAGTGTGTGTCATTATACTCCCATAACACTTCTGCTAATGTTCTCTCTCAAACGTTGTTCCCAAGGAAAAAACTTCCAGAAGGAGCCCCTTCAAAATGCCGGTACATGGTTGTGGTGGGTGTGACAGCTACCACATATTTTGATCTATCCAGCTACTTTGATGGTAGAGCATTTGTACATACTAGGGCTGTGCGAAATTTCACCGGGTGTTTCGTTTAGATGTTTTGATGCATTCTGAGCTCGAAACAGCGAAATCAAAACAAAACAAAAGCCTTCGAAATAGCTTCAAAACGAAACAAGGGCACTCGAAATGTTTTGAAATGGTTTGAGTTTTGAAGCCAGGCTTACCTGGCTTCAGTGCCCAGCCGGCAGCAGCAGCCTCCTGTGATCCGGCACAGATCCAGGGGCCGTGCCCCCCAAGAGGATTCTGGCACAGCCCCCAGCCCTCCCATGTTTTGAAATGGTTTGAGTTTTGAAGCCAGGCTTACCTGGCTTCAGTGCCCAGCCGGCAGCAGCAGCCTCCTGTGATCCGGCACAGATCCAGGGGCCGTGCCCCCCAAGAGGATTCTGGCACAGCCCCCAGCCCTCCCAGAGGTGCAGGCCTCTGGATATGCACGCCTGATGACAGCATGTTGTCACTGCAGGCTGGGGCCAGTGGCAGCACCAATTTTCCCAGTGTGGGCTGTGTCCAGTGCCGGTCCCAGCTGGCAGCTGCAGTCTCCTGTCATCCGGCAGGCAGACTGGGGGTCCGCCTGCGCCCCCGGGACAGCTGTGGGGCTCTTCTGGACTCCTCCTGGGGGTGCAGGCCCCCGATCTGCCTGCCGGATCACAGGAGGCTGTTGCTGCCAGCTGGGACTGGTGCTGGTCACAGCCCACACCCACCGCCGGGAAGACTGGTGCTGCCGCCAGTTCCAGGAAACAGAAGCACCTTCCTGTGATCTGGCAGGCAGATCAGGGGCCCACCTGCCTGGGACCAGTGGCAGCACCATTCTTCCCATTGCTGGGTATGGGCTGCGCCCAGCAACAGTCCCAGGTGGCAGCAGCAGCCTCCTGTCATCTGGCAGGAAAATCAGGTGCTGCACCCCCAGGAGGAGTCCAGCATAGCCCTCCTGGGGTTGCAGGACCCCAGATCTGCCTGCCAGATGACAGGAGGCTGCCGCTCCCAGCAAGTGACAGTTTTGCTTGTCAACACCTTGAATTGCAGTTTCCCAGAAACCTCCGCACCTACCTCCTTGAAACTTGGGAGGCTTCATGCCCTCAGAAGGGGCTACCATCCCTGCAAGTTTCAACCAGATCAGGCTAGAAACTACAAACAGCAAAACAGTTGAAATAAAATGAAAGAGTGCTTTTGAAATGAAATGAAATTTGAAACAAAACTGTTCCATCGAAAAAGTCAAAGCAGAATGGTGCTGTTTTGCACAGCCCTAGTATGTACTTTGATTTGCAACAGAGACTCAATCTTGCTACAAAAGCACAAATTACTTTCTTTAGCCTGTGCCACATTGAAGATCCCCAAATACCTTTTTCAAGCATTGTTTCCCAAAAGAGCTATTGTGAAACACTTTGATCATAGCTAGGTCACTCCCAAGCAGGTGATACTACTTGAGATTTACAGCTCTGATTCTCCAAGGTACATAAAACTAGAAAGGATCTCCTGGATCATCAAATCTAGTCCCCTGTGTTCCTGGGCAACATAAATCCTAGGAAGCCCCAGAACTGTCACTTCAAATCCTTCAGACTTGCATACACCTACAAGACACAAGACTTGAAACACCCCGAACAACACCCTCTAGGCATGCCATGCGTAAAAGTAGGTAAAATGAGGGCACTGCCAGTGCAAGGTGGTTGTTGAGAGAGAGGAGAGGGGACTGTGGAAAGTTGATATTAAATGATTTTCTATTTGTTAGATTTATATACTACAGGAGTTGCAAACTAAATCCCATTGACTAAATATGGGAAGTGGCCACGATGTGGCATGTTTGCCTTCGCTAATCACCATCTTTGCACAAAAAGCATCTGGAGAACCCCCATGCCACTTGTGTGAACAGCAATTGTTACTGCTAGTAACAATATTTTCCAGCAACAGCAACACTTTCCATTCCTACCTTGTTTCCCTGAGCAAGCAAGCTACTTTTTCAACCAACACTAGGTAAGTTTCAAGATAGCTTTGATAGCTTGCAGTGGCCCTTGGAGTCTGCGTGGTCTGGTAGACAGATCAAGATACCTAGGAATTTCTAATCCCTGTTCTATGCTAATTTGCAGAACAATTGTAGGCAAATACGATGAAGTAAAAATGAAGGAGAAAAAACAGCCCCTACTTTTGCATGCCTAGTTTGGAGACCTGGTTTTGAAAGGTTCAGAGTACCTACAACTACAAGTGAAGTCCAGGGGAACTGCAGTCAGAAAGCATCTCCAAAATTAGTAGCCCCCCCACCCCCATCCCAATTAGCAGCCATTCCAGAACACTGTAGCTATAACCATTCTCTTTTTGCATCTGAGAAATGCTAATGCTATTTATCCTCAAGAGATGTTATGATGGTAAGTTAGTATTTGTACCTAGTCCCTTCATAGAACTAGAGCCTCTGTGCATTACTACATGCTTCAATTGTATATGATTGGTAAGACACAAGTACAATAGCCAGGAGGGATATGCTATAGCTTTAGGTGTACTGGCAGGGCTGTCAAGTTGTAGGGGAAGGACTGGAACAGCAGGAAATGCCTGAGGTGATGACTGAAGTATAATAGCAGATGCAGCAAGAAGATGGGAAGAGTGATAGCAGGACCTTGGAAAGAACTGCATTTATATATGGATCATGGAACGCCTGACCTACAAGAAATGAGCTTAAGGAGTTCAAATATCATGTGCCAGAGCAACTCTAAGAACCCAGATGGTAAACTTCCTGATACGGAACAAATGAAAACGAAGCTGTGGCAACTGATTGTCATGGAACTGCTAGAACTTAAAGAAGGCAATTGAGTGGCTAAGGCAGTGTTTCACTTACTTCCTGGCTGAAGGCTTTTGTGCATTTTAAAAAATATTATAACAAGTGATCTTCTAGAGGAAATAGACACAAATCCAGCTAATAGCTGAACTGGGTTTTGAACTGAATGCAGATATTACCTCTGTACTTAAGACACTGTCCTCACCAAATTACAGTACCAAAGTTTTGAGAAATTACAAATGAGTTGAAATAAATTCAAGATAAGCCCTTGAAGACACTGCCAGACATTTTATTACCCTAAATGATCTTAACAGATTCCTTAAAGTCCATATAGATAAAACTGAAGAACTGTTAGGAATAATGATCATACTTTTTTCTCCTTCAGCGAAAGATAGAATGATAAGATCATCTCAACTGATTGTTGCCCTTCATAGTTATTTTGCATGCTACAATTCCGTTGCTTGTAATGAGACAGCAGATTGTCTCATGTCAAGGGTACTACTTTAAAAGAATATAGTCTCAGTTGTTACTGCTTCTGAACTGTTCAATGGGCATATGTTAAGTTTGAGCAGTGGTGCTTGAAAGACTCATAGTTTCATAGCTGGTAGGGGCGGAAGGGACCTGAGCAGATCATCAAGCCTGACCCCCTCCAGGGCAGGAAAAAGTACTGGGGTCAAACGACCCCAGCAAGGTGTTCGTCTAACCTCCTCTTAAAGCCCCCCAGGGTAGGAGCCAGCACCATTTTGCTTGGAAGTTGGTTCCAGGTCCTAGCCGCCCTGACTGTGAAGTAGCGCCTCCTAATGTCTAATCTGAATCTACCCTCTGCCAGCTTGTGACCATTATTCCTTGTCACTCCTGGTAGTGCTCGGGGGAACAGGGACTCCCCCATTGCCTGCTGGTCCCCTCTGACTAGTTTGTAACAGGCCACTAGATCCCCCCTCAGCCTTCTCTTGTGGAGGCTGAACAGGTTCAGGTCCCCTGAGCAAAGAAAGGTCAGCAACATGCAGCCCACAAAGCCACTAGATCCAGCCAAGAGCTGCAGGGTTTTACCTGTGCCTGCACCAGGGCTGGGCTGTGGAAGGTGTGCCCAAGCTGCCACTCTCTCCACTCCTTTCCCTTCCACAGCTAGTGGAGAGCTGCGCTGGGGCTTACCAGTTTCCAGCTGCACCCATGCCAGAGTCAGGGGCCAGAGATATACATGATATCAACACAGATGCATATTCCAGCGGGCTGGTCATCCCCAACTCAATTTCCCACCAGCTGGAAGCTGCACCCAGGCCACAACCAGGGAGTAGAGGGCACAGAGAAGCAGCAATATGGACACAGTTCCCAGCTGGTTGGCTGCAGCATGGGCACAGGCAAAGTCCCATGCTGCTGAAGCCACATGAGATAGCTTGTGAGGGTTACCAGCTGCTGCCCTAGAACATTGTTGCTTTGGTTCCATTTGGGACTCTAGGCCTAATTTCCCAGCCCCACAGTCCTGATTACTGTTTCATGCAGTTCTGCTCTGACTGCCCCTCTCTATCTACGCATCTCAGCTCAACTTCACTTTAGTATTACCTACAGTGGGATTTAAAGATGTGATGTGCACATACTAATTAGTATGTTCTAAATATCTAGCATAAATAAGGCAGCAAATCTTTTTACCACTTGCTACAGAGGTCGAGTTTAAGCCTAGACAGAACAACTTTAGATTCGCCCAGCAGTGATACCTTGAAAAAGGGGAAATTGAAAAAAAATTGAGTTTTAAATTTCTGGTTTTGTAACTGTTGCTGGAAGGGTAATTACATCCCTGTATTTTTTTTTTATCCCTAAACATTGACCTTTTATTCCTAACCTTAAATCCATTTTAATGTAGGAAGAAATACAACATGGATGGAAAGTTCTCTTCCTCTCAACTGCCTGTCAGACACTTAGCAGGAGGTATGAAGCAATGCTACTAGAAAAGAAAAGGAATTGCTGGAACTAGAAAGTTCTGCAGTAGATAGGACAAAGTTACAGAAAGTTATACTGAATGAAAAAACAGGCTAGGAGCCTCCCAGTGTGTTCAGAACTTTTTGGGCAGAATCACTCCTCCTCTCCAGGGAAATTAAGCGAGCTGCAGTTGTCCCCTTGTTTACACACTGCTGGTTCTGTTAAGTCCATTCCTTACGAACCTCAAATCCACACAAATGATCTGCACATTTACAAACTGCCTTGTTGGAGACTGAAATCCTATAGCTTTGAACAAAATAAAGACAACAGCACATCCTACCTAATGGTATCCATCTCACAAGAAGGCAGAATCCACAGCCTAAAAATTTCTCACCCATTCTATGGTAACTTAAACAGTGATGCCAGCTGTGATGGTGAGTGCTGTTCTAACATGCAACATGTCTATATGGAAGTAAGAAACCAAATTAATCTCACATATGTCACTGAAGAGATGTCATGGAAACTCACTTGTCTGGGGAATTATCGTTGGCTCAAAAGACTGATGCAGTCACTGGTCCCCCTGGGAATCCAGAATCTGTACCACAGGCAAGGGGTAAAAAGTATAAGGAAGGGCTCCAGGTGTAACTGAATTAATAAGCACCTCAAAAAACCACTAGGAAAAAGCAGAGCACCTATAAGGAATTGGGGAGGGGAGAAAGATTGACCAGAAAAGAAAGCTGTCTGAGACTCAAGAACTGTAGGAATAAAGTAAGAATTGCCAAAATTTGCAAATTGGGATTAGGCCTTACAAAGAATATTAAACACCAGAGTTTCTTCAGTCACATAACTTAAGAGAACAAGAAAAGTAATGGAGCCATTGTGCAGCGTCAATGAAATACAGATTAGAGATAATCTAGTTCCAGGCAAAATCCTAAACGAATTATTTTGCCTCAGTTTTCAGTAAGGACAATGATCTTGAACATGCAGGCAAAGCAGGTTGGGAACGAATATATAGAAATGGCAATTTCCACAACTGAAGTGGAAGCAAAATTCAATGAACTTTAAGGCACTTCAGGCAAAGGGACATTATCATCTGCATCCTAGAAATTTGAAAAAAAACCTGACACTTGAAACCACGAGCATTTTTAACAAATCTACTGCCTTGTACCAAGTTTGAAGAATAGCAAATGTAGTACCTATATTTACGAAGAGAGAAAAAAAATAACTGGGGAACCACAAGCTTGCTAGTTTGGCTTTGGTATTATCATAGAAATCATAGAAAAATAGGCCTAGAGGGCACTTCCCTAAATCATCTAGTCTAGCCCCATGCCTGTGGCAGGTTCATCCCTACCCAAACCACCCTATACAAATCCACTCCTAGCAAAACTACTGTTTTATTGTTAGGGTGGAATATATAACAAAATGTAAAGGAAATAACATTAATAGTTAAAAATGTAAGAGGTAAGTAGAAATAGGAATAAAACACAACACGGGATTGCTAAAGATAGATCATAGACCAACCTGACATCTACATTTAAATTTTTTTTAAACAAAAGAAATGCAGTACCTCCCATCTATCGACTTCAGTAAACATACTTATATGGTGCGCCTACAGGACAGGGGGATTAGAGGAATTGTAGGTGTTTAAGGAACTGATTTGAGGAGACAGCACTGGATAGCACTGAACTGAGAAGTATTGGGCTTAACAGAGCTGACTGGTGGAGATCCTCAAGAATCCATTTCTGATCTCATTTAATATTTTTAATAATTATCCTGATCTTAAAGTAGGATTGGGCTGAGGACAGAGTTAGGAGGGGCCAACACACAGAAAGGCCAGGCTATCACAGTGCAAAAGCCTGGGTGACCCTGGGGTCTGGGGAAAACAGATCAAATTCAACAGCAGAAAACATGCAGATGAACACACAGTTTTGCAACCCGTGGGTCACAAGAATATGAGAGAGTTGTGAACAAACTTTAAAAATGGATCCTCCTTTAAAGGAGAAAAAGGTGGGAAACGGTGGCTTTGCCCTGACAGGAGCCACTGCCCCCCCCCTTGGGGCAGGGGGTTGGGAGGTGCAGTGGGTCTGGACCGGCCCTCCACGTTTACAAACGAGTCCTGGTACAAAAAAGGTTGATGAGCACTGGCCTAGTGCATAGTTTCTCAACCTGTGGTATGTGTACCCCGGGGGGTATGAGACACAGGCAGAGGGTATGCGAGTACCCTAACACTTTGTCTCTCTCACCCTCTTTTCCTCTCAAAACTATGGCAAAATATTTGGTGCGCCACACACTGCATGGTGCTTTAAATTCCCCAGTAATAATTGGGCATGCGGCACTGGGTCCAGCCCTCGTAGCTTTGGGCAACGTCACCTCTAGCCCAGGTATATACTTGAGTTGTGCACCCCTGGTGTAAAAGGTGGCAACCCCAGCCACACCAGATCAGACATCTGTCATATCACAGCCTTATATATACAGCCTTTCTTCCAACATTTAGCACACATTAGTCAGTAAATATAAAATCGCCTGGAAAATTGAGTGTTGGGGTACTTAAAATTTTCAGAAGTTAGTGTGTACTTGTTACGTAAAAGGTTGCAAAACACTGGCCTACTGGACTCGAGGCACCTGCTGTAACTCCTGCGATGGGAGCAGCACCCGGCCCCACCGCGCCATCTCCCTGAGGAAGGGCCGGGATCGCCCAGGCCGGGGCCCCAGCACCACTGCGCAGGGCGGCTGCCCGCCCCGAGCACAGGCAGCGTGCGCGCCCGGGGCACAGGCCGGCAGGAGCCGCGCCTCCCTCGCCGGGACAGGTGCCGGCAGGACCCGAGAAGACGGCTGCTTGGCGCACCCACAGGCCGGGAGCCCCCGCGATAAATGGGCGCAGCACCGGAAGGC
>NW_005842431.1:200910-212760 GCF_000455745.1 Alligator sinensis
CCCCCCCTGCAAATAAGGGTCTTCCACAGTTTACCTGGCACTTCAGTCATTTAAAGATCAAGTTATATGGTTGCTTTCATTTGGCTGCTTCTGTAGGCGTTCTGACATGCACTCTCCCATCGGGTCTCTGACTTATTTTTATTTTGTGAGAGCCAAATTGAATACCAGCTAAGCATAGGATTTGGTGCAGATTGCTTGGTTTTTCTCTTTATTTTCATGCCACTTGTTATTTGGCTTTCACTCACTGTAGGAGATGTTCCATGTGAAACCCAAACATCTTCTAAAGTGCTCATAAATGAGCCAGTCATAGTCACAGGAGGCTTTCCTGGTAGTTTCCTGCAACACTCCTAATTTTTCACTTTGGTTGTACACTTGTGGTGTATGTTCAGTACTTTGACTAGCCTTGGTCACCTTTTTAAAATTTTACCCTGTGGTTCATCTTTCTTCATGCTTAACATAATGAATACTGCTGATTATTGGGCATCATGCTTCTCACTGGCAAGGATAGGTTCTTATTTCTGTTTTTAACTCTTTGTATACCTGTAGTGCATTTAAAAAACAAACAAACAATGTTTTACTTCACATGCCGTGGTTACCAGCCTCTGTAAATAAGCTGTAGAGACTGTTCAGCACGCCCCCCCTCTTCCTGATCATTGATACACTTGGTTTTCAATAGCTCACTAAGTATGTATTGCTTTTCCAGTGACTTGTGAGGTCCTAATTTTTCACTATACCTATGCAGAGTTCAGTTGAAGTCAGTGGAGCAATGGGTACAAACATCTGCATGGTGAAATTGTTTTCAAGATCTCCTTCTCATTTGGAGCACCTTACCTTGTACGTTAGTACAAAGGGAAAATGCTAGAAGAGACTAGAAATAAACACTCAAGGCAAAGCAACAGAGAATCTTTAAAAAAAAAATGATATGCAGAGAGAGACTTCTTTCCCCCTAGCCTCTCTTTATGCTGGTGTATAAAGTAAGTGCAGCCTTGTTTCTCCTTGCTTTACTAGATGGAGGTAGCTGTGTTAGTCTGAAGTCATGCAGAAGGCACAGCAAGGAAATACCTCAGACTAACTCATTCAGAAAAAATAAGCTTCCATAGTTAATGGCCTCCTTCATTAGATCTGTCCCCTAAAGAAGCATATGCCTTTCTGAATGAGCTAGTCTGGAAGATGCTGCTCTGCCCTGCCTTCTTTCTTGCTTTACGAGAAATTCAGGTCTTGTAAACATTGTCAATTGACAAGGCTGTCTAGCCAGACTTCACAACTATTTTATTAAAGTTAATTTAACACTATTGAATATTTGGGAGAAATAATGCCTACAATTAAGTATTCTTGCCACTTCAATTTAAAAAATAAATAAATCATGAACTCTTAAGCACCTGTACTGTCAAGAGGCCCTCCAGCAAACTGGAGAAAGCTGGGCTTCGTGTTATTTCCAAAGTTGTTCCATGAGATGTAATAAGACACATATTTGCTTATATCTTGACACCAAGCTGGAGGCATTATCTAGAATAAAGTATCCCTGCAAAAGCCCCCAAACTGATGCTATGGTATCAGCTGACAGCATTCAAGATAGGATCTTTGGCTAACTTGTGCATGTTACTAGTTAATGTTGCCCAAAGTTCATGTTTCCCTGATATCTTAGTAGTTCCTCGTTACTGTTGTGCCTTGGAGGCCAGCAGAAAACACTTGGTGTGTATTATATCTAGGTAGATTCTACTCTGTGATTCCCTGTGCCTGCAAATTGCAGGCATCTTTGAATTTCTTTTGCATGGAGAACCTATACCAAGACTTTGCTTTTCTTTAATAGCTTTATATCCAAGAATTGGTGCTGTATTAGTAAATATTTCTGTAAATATGGGGTTGTATGTAAAAACGAAACGACAACAACCCCCCCCCCCGCTAAATGTATCCCAACTGTGCAGTTGGTCCAATGAAAGTTACCACCCCAAAAATCCTTGCCGCTTGAGTTGAACATAGTCCCTTTGCACATTAACAGAAGAGTTCTGAAGTACTCTTTTTTGCTTATACAGACATTTGTAACAGCAAACCTCTTTTTGCTAGACTTTTTATTTTGGGGCAGCTTTTTCAATACCTGGTAGATGGAGCTTTCATTTTGGGAAATTTTTCTCATATTTCCTATTCATAAAGTCCATTTTTCTATAAAAACTCCAGTTTATGCACTGAAACACCTTTTCTACTGTCTAAGTCATAAGTATTTTACATGTAGGTAAAGCAGACTGTTGGGTCTAAATGTATTACTCCTGATGACCAGCTTTTCTGTGTGAGGAACCCTGCTGTCTGCTGCTGGTGTTTTAAGCAACTTGCTGACTTCCTACAAATTGTTCTAACATGATTTTGAACATAGGGGCAGTAGTAGGCTCTGAGCCATTTCTGAGACCTCCAGTATGGCAACTTGACAAAAAGTTTTCTAACATAGAGATGACCTTGTATTCAGATAACTTTAAGGCCCCTTGCCCCACCAAAACAAAATCATCCAGGTTGACCTTTAGCTTCTTTTATAATCTAGTTCAGGATTAGCCAACTTGCAGCACATGTACCACAAGTGTAATGGGTATCCTGTGTTGCATGTGGCAGATTGGGGAGGGGACAGGCAGCAGTGGCAGATAGGGCAGAGAGCAGAAAAGAATTACAGTAAAAGCTTTGTTATCTGGCATGAGTGGGGGGAAGAGTGGGGTGCCAGTTATTTAAAAATTCTGGTTATCTGAGAGTTATAAAAGTGCTATACTTGTAGTGCAAATGCTTGGTGCGCATGCCGGATAGACTTGGCAAAGATTCCAGTCACTAAAGTGAGGATTTGTATTTGGATATTGGAAATTCCGGTTTATAGAGTATTCCGGTTAGTAAAATGCTGGTTAACACAGCTTTTACTGTAACAGTTTGAGCGGGGAACAAAAAGAGCAGCAGATGGGGTAGAGGAAGGGAATTGAGGGGACACTCGGGGAATGTGGGGGTGCTAATTTGTGGTGCACCTGACAGAAAGATTGGACCTCACTGTACTAGTTCATTGATATATACCTGAACTTCTGCCACTAACTTCTCCATGACTCTCCATAAAATTTCCCATTATTAAGTCCTACCCCTATCCCCCAGTCAACTGGGGTGTATTTGTGGTTCTTATGAAACCACCACTCTAGTCCTAAATTTAGCAAGTTTTGCCTTTTTACTACAAATTCTCCCTTGAAAGTAACTTCCTTTGTATTTAAGGAAGAGTAGTAACACCCAGATCAGGGTGGATAAAAGTCAACAATTTTTTTTTAAATCGGGGGTATTTAAATCAGTTTTTTGTTTTTTTGTTTTAATCATTTTTTTTGTTGAGATGCTTATTTAAAAAAAAAACTTATATAAAGAAGTTTTAAGATGTGTTAAAGCTCAAAGAGATCATTATGGAATAGGGTTCATAGCTTCTAATTTTATGCTATTTGAGGCAATATATTCATGTAACCTTTTTAGAAAAGTTTTATAAATAGGTCACAGCAGGCAATGGACTATGTTAGGGACCCAATCTTAGAGTTCCCAGAGGTTCCTCTGTAGATTAGTAAAGATTAAAGACGATCACTCTACCCAATGGGACTCAGTGCTCAGTCTACAAGATCCCATTAAGCATCTCTGTAATGCTTGGTTTCAGTTCTCAAACTGTGGATTTGTCTCCAGAGATCATGGGCAGACAAGGTTCTTTTGGACAGAAGTGATAGCTTTTAGTAGACCAACTAAATAGTTGGAAAAATTGATCTTTGCAAGCTTTTGGGTGTGCACGCCCTTCTTCAGGCATAGGGAGAATTTGTTGTCTCCAGAGATAACATCCTTGTTAACAGCAGTATATAGAAATGAGAGATAACAAACCTGATTACCCACCCATTAAACCTAATGGGCATTTAAACACCTACCTTTGCTCTAATGTTTTGGAAATCCAGCGCATTGGAGCAGACTTGATTAATCAAGCCTGCGGAGCACGTGAGCTGACACGCCTAGTGCTGTCACATGCATTTGTATTAATGGCAAAATATGCATCGGTGTGCATAAAATGGCAGTGGTGCACTTTTGAACTAAAGCATCTTTGTGTGTTAGTTCAAAAGCATGCCACCACCATTTTCGGTACTGATGACATGCATTTTGCCATTTATACAAGTGTATGTGCTGTGGCAGTGGGCACTTTTTTAAAAGTGCCTGGTGCTGAGGCGCGTGCGTGTCTACAAATAAATGCCCGTTGTCTCTCTGCAAGCTTGTGTACACAGTCAGTCCCTTACCTTTCTCTACAAATGCAAAGTTTCAAGAAATTAAATTAATAAAGCAGATCAAACAACAAGAATGCATTTGTTGTAGAAAACTGATTAAATTAAGGCTTCCTGGTCAGTGATTTTAAATCGTGATTTAAATCTATTTGATTTAAATCAAATCCACCGTGACCCAGATTCTGTGCTTGTGAGGAGGGCTTTAAGATCATAATCGCTGGACAATCTTAGTCTCTGCTCTTATGCACATACACACTTTTGAAATTGATAATTATAACTAGGGCAGTAACCATGGCCATCTGTATGCATGAGCACTACATTAACTAAACTACTGGTAGCCTTTAGCTTTCCTAGAAGATGTCAAAGAGATCAGAGTTCTGACTTAGCAGTTACTTTGTACTAACTTACTAAACTGTACTGCCTTGTTTATTTAATTTGAACTTTCTTCATTCTCCTGGCCTCTGGTCTTTATGCTTAGTTCTCTTGGAATAAGTCTTAGTTTTATTGAACTAGCACTTTGTCACTCTGACTTCTATATGTGACATGATTTAGTGACCTCCACATAATTACACAATTTCTAATTCTTCTGGACAATTTCTTTAACTATATATAGAAAAATATTGACTTGGTTATCAATATTTCTTTTTCATAGAGCACGAGTTTGCAGTTTTTTAAACACTTTCAGGAAGCTTACAAAGTCTCTGTACCTCATAGTAGCTACCTCTGTAGCTCTACCTCATATATATTTTTTTTGTCTATGAGGAAGTTTCTCCTGAAACTATTTGTGCTGCTGTTCTCTCTTTCAAATAATCCAAATCTAATGTCTTGCCACATAATCCACAAAAAGAAAGCAGTAACTTAAACTGAATAAACTTCAATCTCTTAAAATATTTGAGAGAGAAACTGAATACTAGTGCTTAGCTGAGTGGTAATGCTGCTATAGTCAGTTTCTTGACCCAAAATCCCATTGATAGATTTACTTTGCTTTTAAAGTGCACATTGAATAACATCTTGTAGGTATAAAATTAAGTCTTCATATATAGCTGCAGTTATCAAATTATAGTCGAGTAATAAAGTCCTATAAATACAACCACCCTTACAAAATCCTGCAAAAGAAATAAGGAAAGTACCCAAATGATTAAATGTACTAAAAAAATCTAAATAAAAAATTCCAGGTTTGCTATCATCTTCAGCCTAAAATTCCACATTAGTGCATGCTGAGATGCATATATTTAGTTAAATGGAAAGTGTTTATGGTTTTGAACAAAGGCAGGCCTCTATTAAAGGCCAGATTTTAATTGGAGTTCTCAATGCAAACTCATAGACTTAAGCAGCCTGGGTTTTAGGAGTTCAAAATCCCAAGTTTTCCTAATTTTTGAAGGGGTGTGGGGAAAGAGAAAGTTGGATGATTGTATTTACATTATGTGCAGGTGTCCATTCAGATTTGAACTAAAAGTGTGATAGAGGACATTCAGCTTACTTGTTTTGGAAAGATATTGTCATCTTCTAAATATTTTAAACTTAATTGACTTTTCTGGCACTAAACTAGAGGTTGAAATGTATAGATTCAGTAGTGTTTTCCACATCATAATCACTCCCCTACTTTCAGTGGGCAGTGCTTTTTTCCCCAGAAACATTTTTAAATAGTTCTGAATTTTTAAGTTCACACTGAAGTGTATATCCAGCTCTCTTTGGCTATCTGCCCTGGAGTTGGTGATGCAAGGTATTTCATCTCTTTGCTCCTTGCCATGGAGTTACACCTCTAGAAACTGCAGCTTGCCCAAGGGCTTCTGAGGTTTTATTCTGCCTGCCTTCCACGATGGAGCGGACCAGAGAGATGCCCAGGAATTGCAGGGCAGTGGCAGACTGGAACGCTTAACCATTTTAGCACTTCTCTGTGCAAGCTGAGCCTGCTGTCACTGCTAGAGCAGGTGATTCTGCAGAGCCATTGTGGTGTCATCTGCCTTGTTCTGCTCTTCCACCATTCCAGTACTCTAGGGTCATACCGGCTACCCCTTGAGTGCCACACAGGGTCATCTGCTTTGTAAATTAATAATTGTTCTGATTATAGGTTTTTCCCCACAGTAAGTTGACTATGGGTTTTTTTTTTAGTGTTTCTTTCAATAAGAGAAAGATCTACTTTGAATAATATAGTTATATGGCTTGTTGACACTTTCTGGTATATTATACAGCTTCACTTCTAGAAGTCAACACAATTTATTTCAGTTATATAGGTGGGTTTTTCAGATAACAAAGGTTGGATTGTTGATGCATTATATGTATATCTGGATTGTTACGTTACGGTAAAAAATTATGATTAATTAAAAATAATTGATTGCATTTCTATATGTGCATAGTATTTATTTGAGTATATGCACATACTACTTAGTTTTCCATCATGTTCAGCTTCTGGTAACGTTTTTACTGCCACTTTCAGACACCTCAGGACTTTACAGTGTGGCAGCTAGTTTTACCAAACCGTTGTTTAGAACAGATAGCTTCACGTGCATAAGTAGCATAGTGATCCATATTCTTAATATGCTGTGCCTGCTTTAATTGTTCACTTAAATGAAGCCATAGGACTAAATAGTCTTAACCTATACTAACCTAAATTGCAGTGCATTTTCCTAACATGCAGAATTTAGTGATTTAGATAAATGATTTATTTTATATGCTAATATGTGTTTGTCAGTCACTGACTTGCACTATAATTTTAGAATGAACAAACTGCCTCTTAATGTCCATTGGAATGAACAAGAATGATCTTTTTTAATTTCTCCAAATGCATTGTTCTGAAAAGGCTAAATGAAGAAGGTTAATATCACGCAAGTGTCCTGTGTCTAGAGTGGCCATCATAGAGGACAGTCTATTTGTCCTCTGTCCCCTATTGATGCAAAACCTGATGCCTTTATGTCCTCTATTAAGAGAAAAATAGAGGACGTAAAGGCATTGGGCTTCATATCAAAAGAGGACAGAGCAGTAGAAAACCAGAACGTCCTCTATGATGGCCACCCTACCTGTGTCATCCATGTGTCATGATCATGGCAGATGTTATAGTCCCTTTACAGCAGGCCTTTTTTTTTCCAGGTGCCTAGCTTTTTATCAAGTTGATTCAGTTTCCTATGTCATGTTCTAGTGCCAGGGTGGGTAGTTATTTCTGCTGGAGGTCTGCTTAACGAGGCTTGGTGAGCTTCTGTGGGCTGCATGGGTAGCCCTGCCCCTTGGCAGTTGCCCCTCCCCCTGGTCGCCATCTTATGACCAGAAGTGCTACCCTTACCCTCTGACCTTTTGCCACTGGAAGTCCCTCCCCTTGCTCCCAGAAATGCACCTTCTGGGGTGGGGGTGGGGTGTCATCATAGAACAAGAAAAAACCCCAAATCATACGCTAAAAGTCAAAACATCTACTATATCATTTTTACTTCTATTGCAAGAAATGTTTTTGTCATGATTTGTGTTTGCATATAAAGGTGATTGCATAATAGCTCAAAAACAAATTCTTAGTTTTATATATTGTGGGGGTATGTGTGGGGGGGTGTCAGGGGGAGTGTTTGTAGGTTGGGCATAGAGTAAGTTGGGATGTGTATATGTGGGTGGTTGTGGAGGCAGGGTGTGGGTGTGTGGAATTTGTGGGGTGTGAGGGAGGGTGGGAACCCCCTCCACACTCACCCCCATGGCACAGCAGCAGGTATGGGCACTCACGTGTGGCACTGGTGCCTGTTGGCGTGCAGCTCAAGCCAGCTCTGCACATTGCGGTTGGGCTGCCTCTGTTGCTGGCGCTTCCTGCCACACATGTGCAGCCCCCACACACACGTGCCATGGGAGGGAAGCTCCACATGCTGGAGCTGGCTGCCTGTGCAGGTCCCAGGACTCCGGGGAAGCAGGGACTGGGGTTCCCCTCTAGTTAGGGTGGATTCCCGGGACCTGCGTGGCAGGGAGTGGCAAAGGCATTTGGCTCTAGTGTGTGGAGCCACCCTCCTGTGGTACATGAATGCAGGGGCTGAGCATGCACTGTGGAGAGCACCAGCAATAGAAGTGGCCTGGCGGGACTGTGCCCTTCGCCATGATGTGCAGCGTTGACCAGAGCTGTGCGCTGCCAGGCAGCAGCACCTCTGCTGGGCACAAGCGCCCCTGCCTGCTGCTGGTACTGCTGTTGCCTGTCGGGGCTATGTACAAGTGGGGAGGGAGTGTAGGAGGGTCTCCACACTCCTACCCTCCCTCACATGCACACCCTACCCACCTGAGCTCTGTGCTGCCACCGCCTTCCTGGGCACAGGCTCTGTGCTGCTGTCAGCCCTATGCTCCACGCTCCCTCCCAGCTGCAGCTCTGCCCCCAGCCCCTGCTGCTTCTCTACCTGGTGCCAGGAGTGAGTGGGCTGCAGGGGAAGCTGAGCAGATCCCCTGGCAGCTGCAGCAGTGGCACCAGCAGTCCCACCTGGAAGCTGCATGCTGGCCAGGCTGGGCCCTTCCACCTACAAGCATAGAACTGAGGCATAATAGGGTATATTGGTGGGGGGTTAGTTGTTGGGCACTGCGGGTCAGATGAAAGTGCCTGGTGGACTGGATTTGGCCTGAGGGCTGTATTTTGCCTGCCCCTGTTCTAGTGTAATACCAGATTGTAAAATAGCTTTTATGGAAGAAATATAGAATCAGTCAGTCTGGATGCTTTTGTATTCCAAACATTCCTATTTGGAATATGGATTATAAACTTGTCTTTCAGATGTCTTTATTTGAATCATCATAACATTACAATATTAAATGTCTTCAAACACCACCAAGGTAAAGTATCTACCCAGAAATTAGAGAAGTAACTGGTGGGTAGTTCAACTCCAGTGGCTCTTATAAATGCAGCATTAGCTCAAGAAGAAGACTTTAGTTATTGTTTTGTTTTTAGAGGTGCATCTTCAGTAGTGTGTTGGGTTTTGGTTTTTGGGGGGGTTGTTTGTTTGTTTTTAGTTGTCCACAGTTTGCTTGCACTGGTTGAAGCTGGTAACGGGGGCTAACTCTCCCTGGCATTACTTTGTTTTGTAGACATCTTAGAGGCTAGTTAGCTTATCTCAGGAAAAATGGAAAAGCTGAAATAAGAGTCCATTATAGAGGTGCACTGATGCATCAGTCCTATATTGAATCGGCACCAATATAAGGAAAATTGACATTATCGACAATCGGATTTTTTTGGCTGATGTGGCTGATAACGTCTCTGATAAATGCCCCATGCATGCGTGCAGTCACAACGTGGCACGCAGGTGGCAAGGAGTGCAACCTGGCAGTGTGGAAAGCAGCATCTGGGCTGGTAAGTCTGTTGTGGGAGGAGGTAAGGGGCATGGGGAGGCACATTGAGGCCCCCACAGTGAGGGAGGGAGTGGGGCAAGGGCAGGGTACAGGATAGAACCGTGAGCAGCTCATCCACAGAGTGTAGGGGGTGGCTCCTGCCACTTCATGTACCCCAGGAGGGCATGCAGGGTGTGTCTCTTCCCCCCCCCCCCCGATCTGTGCATGGAGCAACTGTGAGGGCCCACTGCTGCTGTGGGTTAGGGCTGGGGGTGGCACTGGGCTCTTCCTGGCAGGGGAGAGGAGCAGGCTGGGCTGGGGCTGCATTTGGGGCAGGCAGCAGCGGCACTGGGAGGTGGGCTACAGCCACCTTAGAATTTGCAGTAACTCCCTCTGAACCTCTCCGCCCAGCACTGCCACTGCCCACCCTGATTGCAGCCCAGCTCAGCCCCACCACTGGGAAGAGCCCAGCGCCACCCCTGGACCCAGCCCACAGGGGCAGCCCGCCCACACCCTCACCCATACACAAATTGGTGAACACATGTCCCGTCCCGTCCCGTCCCATCCCGTCCCTGTCCCTGTCCCGTCCCCCATGCCCTACTCAAGTGTGCATAGCAGTGGGAACACCCTCACCCTGTAACAAGCCATGGCTCCACCCTGCCCCAGCCCCACTCCCTCCCTCACCGAGGGGGCCCCGTCTGCCCCCCTCACAGCCCTTTCCCTCCCACTTGCCCTTCCCTCACAATAGACTTACCAACCAGATGCTTCTCTCCAAGTTGCAGGGCCGCATATCGGGAATCGGATTGGTATCGGCCAATATGACTCTGTGGCAGGGCACCTCTGGGTGCCTGCCACTTTAAGGGCAGAGGCAGACAGCTACCAGGTGCCTGATGAGGGCAGCCGTTTTGAGAACCTTAGGTATATAAAGGCTGCAGTTTGCTGCTGCCAGCCCAGGCTGAAACATTGCCTGGCTGAGCAGCATGGAACATCTAAAGGTGAGAGCAGGAGGCTCTTGGTCCTGGTGGCGTGGTGGGGCTCCTAGTGGCGTGGGAGCCCCCAGGAAATGCCAGGCCAGTTACCACCCTGGTGAAAGGTGGGTCAGGGACCTTAATAACCCCAGCCCCCACCATCTGGTTGGTAATTCTGAGAGCTGGGGGACTAGTGGGGGCCAGGTACGTCCACACATAGGCACCAGAGCCCAGGAGGGATGCAGATTCCGGAGACCCCAAAGTGGGTAGTGTGTAGAGCATTAGGAGGCCCCGCACAGTGTAAGTCTGAAGTCGGAGCAGGCCTGAAGGGCTCTGTGTGTGTGAGGGGGCTGAGTAGGGCTGAAGTGCAAGTAGGCCTGAAGGACAGTCCCATGGGCGCGCTGAGCAGGCCCAAATGGGAGTAAGCCTGAAGGCCAGCACAAGGGCCAGCCCCATGAGAAGTTGGTTGCAAGCTTGACCCCAGGGTGGGGCGTAGTGTAGAGTTGCCTGGTGAGGGGTTTGGGGCAGAATTAGCCCAGGGTTTGGCACAAGGTCAGAACATGTGGTGCAGGGGAACTCGCGGGAACCGAAGGAACGCATGGCGAGACCACTATGCAAGTAACGAAGCCTGATGGCCCAAGAGGGGCTGCTCAGGGAGAAACAGATGGTGGAGTGTGGCCCGGTATGGGTGGTGTGCCAGAGGCTGCAGTGAGATGGGGGCTGGAGTGTAAGAGGCTTCCTCCTGAGAGGGGAGGTGGTTTAAATGCGTGGCTGAGTGGAGCCCAACTGGGTTTGCTCTGGTTTCAGACCAGGGAGCAATTAGTAATCTGGATGCCATCTGTGAGGCATGGGGAAGTTTCAGAGCTGCAGCTAGCGCCCCCTGGCATCGGGGTACTAATGGACAGTCTCCCGCATTATACCATCAGTTTCTGGAAATAACAAAGTCGTGGCAGGAAAGATTGGGTGGGCTGCCCCATAGAGACAAGTGGGCAGGCTGGCAGGAGATTCGGCCCCGAGAGGTGCTCGTTAAAAATCGGCCATCGGTATTGGCCCAAAAAATCTCTATCGGTGCATCTGTAATCCATTAACAAAGAATTAAAGGAAAGAGGGTATAGAATTGATGCTAATCAGCATGGTTTTGTGGGAAATATCTTGTCAAACCTGGTTTCTTTCTCTGAAATTCAAAGTTTGGTTGATTTAAAAGCAACTGCATAGCTGTAATATATTTGTGAAATGCTTGATTTAGTATTGCATAATATTCAGACTTAACTGGCCCATGAAATATCAGTCAAACACATGCTAAATGGATTAACAACTGACTAATATACATGTCCTGTCCCATTTCTTCTCCTCCCCCCCCC
>NW_005842431.1:212784-219782 GCF_000455745.1 Alligator sinensis
CCCCCCCAAAATAAAATCACTTGTCCTTGGGGATTTGCCTTGAGAGAGAAGCATTTGTAGTGACTCTCTGCAGGGATTGATACTAGCTACAGAGCCTTTTGGGTGATGCAGCAAGCTGGGCCCATTCAAATAGAATGTTTTAAGATATTTAATTTTGCCTGTCTGTCTAGAAGAAAGAAATACGCACCATGCCAGTGGAATGAGAGGGCTGTATTTTGGAAAACAGTGACAAAGGAGGATCTTGGCAGTCAGTGGGCAGGCCACTTGGTGTGAACTTCCATTGTGGTACTATGGTTAAAAAACAAACAAACCAACAACTCATGATCTTTGCTCATGTAACCAGGAGAACAGTGAATAGGAGTAAGGGAAGTGCCAGGCTTTTAAAAGGATGCTGAAAAAATTGAAGCTTAAGAGAGATTTGCACTAAAAAAAAAAAAAAAAAAAGATTGTAAGGCTGGAGAAGAAGCTTTACACTGAGAAAAGAGGGAAACAGGCTGTTTAGTTAATCAAAAAAGGATTGGTAGGTCACCTGGTTACATTGTAAAAGTACCTCCTTGGTGGGGAAGGTAGTAGCTATTAACGAAACTTCTAATCTGCCTGAGAGTTCTAATAAGAACCAATGACCAGAAATGAACCCAGACAAATTCAAATGACAAATAAGAGATTAGACTAATTCTTTTAGTAAAGGTGAAATTGGAACAAGCTATGCAGGGAAGTGGTAGGTCTTCCACTTCTTTATATCTTCAAATCTATACTTCATGCACTTCTAGAATATGTGCTTTAGTCTTGTCACAGATTTTTGAGGCTCAGTAACTGGGTAAAATTTTAAGGACCTGTAACACACAGGAGGTCCCTTTAAACCAGAGTGTTGCGGCATCCTAGGGTGTTGTGGGGTGCTGTGTAATATTAGCTCTGCTAGATGTGCAAACACACATGATGTGTCACAAATTAAACTCAGATTTCAAATAGGAGTCCATAGTGTTAAAATCTTTGGAATTTGCAACAATAGACCAGGTCTATTTTTGCTTAGACAAAAAATCAAGTGAAAGCTAAGAGCTGGCATTTTGTGAGTGGTGCCTTGAGTTTGGTAAACTTTTAAGGAGAAAGATTTCTTTCTACAGAGGCAGTCCAAAGATTAATATCATGCTAATCTGCCTTCATGTCACAAATATTATATCATATAATTGTTGAATCAAAGATGGCATATAATTTGTATTTTGTCTACTCTGGACCCACTGAACTTCTGTTTGTGTTGCTGTGTATTTTTCTAGGCTTTTACCTGTCATGCATCCTGTCTGTTCAAGAACTCTTAGTTTTGACTAGGTTGGAGAGGATTGCAGGCTTTTCACTTGGAGCTACGACTTAAGTAAATGAATTCAACATAGTGTAATGTTTCTTTTCTCTGAAGTCTAATACGGTTTGGTCCATATTCCTCAAAACATTGTCTTGTCACAAATTAGGGCAGGCAACGTATTGTCAAAGAGGCTTAGGATAGGAATGGGCCAAAAGGATTAATATTTTTAATTTCATCAAAATAAACTTGATGAAGTACCTAACTGTAAATTAACTGTATGCACTGTGGGTCCCAGAGCAGGTGCCGCATGTGGTATGGTGTCATGTGCAGCCATAACCCTGGCCTTGTGGGCAGGATGGGGTGGGACTGGTCCTGTACGTGCTGCTTGCGGGTCAACTTTTGATCCAGGGACTGGGTGGTGGGGCTACATGAGCTGAATCTGGCTCGTGGGCTGTCTTTTTGTACCCCTGTTCAACATCATCAGACTGGGTTCTTTTAAGACCGACTTTGGCTCCTTTCTCCATTAAGGGCGCCCTGTATACCAAGATGATGCTGTATAATGTAGGGTAAATAAAAGCCTTATAAAAAGGGACAGGTTCAAAGATTCATTCTGTCCTGCTAAAGCATGGCTGCCATTGACTTGTCCCAGCTCTATCAGTTCCTTCATCTAGGAGAGAGCAGACCTAACTGAAGCTGTGAGTAATTAATTTCCCTTTTGGGAGAATTGGATGAAGAAAAAAAAAAAAAAAAACCTGCTTCAGGGGGGAAGCTGGACAAATTCCACTGTTTATCCTTTCCCAGAATGGATCAAAGTGCTGCCAGAGCAGGGAAGAGAATTCAGTACCCCCACATCAGTACAAGTGAGTAACTTATCAGATGTTCAGGTGACTACTTTGGCCGAGAAAGCTGCTCTTTCTTGTACTGTTTACCTTTTTCAAAGATGTTTGTTCTGGATGGCTTGCAGAGACCAACAAATTGCAGGGATAAAGTTTCTTATCTTTATCTTAATTTGATAATGGGAGAAGGCCTTGTGCCTTGTCCTCACCCTGTTAGGCATTTAATTTGGGCAGTTGTCCCCAGCTTTTGCTGGTCCCTGCAGTGGTGCTTAGCAGACAGCCTCATTCTTCATTCTCCCTGGCAGCCAGTTTAATTTTTTAAATCTTTCATGGTAGCAAGCAGTGATACAGGATTTTGTTAGGAATATGCCGCGCAGAAATCACCAGTCGGGGTACTCTAAGGAAAGGGAATAATCTCTGCCTGTTTTGATTCTGTTGCTGTTGTATCTCATGGGACAGAGGGACCCGAGTCTGCCCCTTCAACCCATATTCAGTCAGCATTGCAGCCTCCTGGTGCCATGACCCCCTAAGGACTTCCTCTGAGACTTAACAAATGTCAAGATCTCGCCCTGTTAGGGGAGAGGTCTTCCAAGTATTCTTTAAGTTTTTCCCCCAGAATCTTTTTTGTTGATGTACATTAAGGAGGAAATTCTGCTTGGGATCTCGGGATTTTTTCCATTGATTTTAAAATAGCAAAGTCTTAACAGTAAAATGCTAATGTAATTTAATATGTGAAAAGGAAAATTCTAGACCTCAGTTTTTAAGTGTGCCCATTTTCACTTTTCTCACTGAACTCAGTGGTAAGTAGAGCTGTATTCTCATTTATTCTTGTTTGGGGGGATGTAACAACATGGGGTGCAGGCATCCTTTCTAGGCAGTTCTGTCTAGAAGTTCTAAGGTGCTTATACATCTAGAGCAGGGGTGCACAATCTCCAGCTGGTCTGCGGAGCCATGGCATCTGGCCTGCGGGGCTCCCCAGGAGTCAGGAAATTGGGTGGTGGGGGAGTAGTGGCCATTAATACTGCCACCCTCTCCTGCTGCCCCTTTCCCAAGCCTCTTTTTCTCCCCCTTCATGGGACCCACTGTGCCAGCCTGGGCAACGGATCAGGGCCCCAAGCCAGGTCCAGCCCACAAAGGGACCAGCACTGTCCATCTAGCCCACTGGGGGGAAATGGTTTAGCCCTACTAAGCTAAAGCATGGATCTGTATAGAAAAAGAACCACAACTGTTGTAATGTGTAACTGTCTTTTCCTTTATCCAAGAGGCTGCGGTGGTAACAGGATTAAAGTGGGCATCAGAATAGAAGATCTCTTTTCTGTTACATGACTTGTAAAGTAGAAGTTTTCAGGCAACTTTCCATGTGTCCAGAACATTAAACAGAATTTAAAAAAATGTATCCATGGATAAATTCATTTAAGTTGGGGGGGCTAGGGAGGGCAGGGAACGGAAGGAGCAGGCATAGTACACTACTATAGCACTGAGGGTCAAACCTTTTTGGCAGGTATGCCACAAATTGACCATGTACCCTTCCCAGGTCCCAATCTAATTATCTTCCTTTTCCCCATTCTTCTCCTGTGCTTTCTGTTCCCTGCCCTGTCAGCCACTTTACTGCCTATCTTCCCACAGCCTGCCATATGCCGCATGGACAGGCTGTTGTGGCATGAGTACCACAGGTTGGCCACCTTTGCACTACACCCATAATATTGGTAACGGGATCTTGCTTCCAGTGAAGTGTAACCCATTAAAAAGTCCTATGAAATAGTTTCAAAGTTTTTTGATCTTGGTGCTAATAGAGAATACTTTATCCATAAGTAGCTGTATGCAGCCCTATCTGTGGTAGAGAATAAACTTTAACAAACAGTATAGCCCCTGATAGTTAGGCTTATTCTTTAGTGATTAAACCTGCATGTGCCTGAACACCCTACAGTAGGGGTTGTCAATAGGGGTACTTGAGAAAGCACTAGGGAGTATGTGTTGGCGGGCGGGGACAGAGCACCACCACACATTATCCCATACTGCTGCGCAGGCGCCACCCACCTGGCCGTACACGGAGGCGCAGGGGAAGCTAGCATGCGGTGGCTGCTGCCGCTCTGCATTCAAAATGCAGCCCAAGGCCTGGATGCAGCCCGCCAGGCCATTCTGTCCAGCCCTAGGGGCCCCTAAAAAATGTAAAAAAATAATATTTATCTGCCCTGGGCTGCCTGTCATGCGGCCATTGGCTTGTCAAAACTCAGTAAGCGGCCCTCTGCCCAAAATAATTGCCCGCCCCTGCCTTAAGCCCTTGATTACATAAAGAAACCTATTTACGTGAACAGTGTGTCTGAATCTGTTTTATCCTTCCAATAAAAAAGTTGAAAATGTTGACATCAGCGACCAAGTTGTGCTTGTGGATGTTCCATATGCTATTTGCAGTACACGGGGTGGGGGGATTGATAAGTATCACTATGTTTCTACCTAGTAAAAAGCATGAGGAATAACTAGTAAAAAGTTGCATTTGTTTGAGATTCATTGCTTGAGCTCTGTGAGTGGCCTTTGGTAGTTTCCATGATATTTGACATGAAAGGATGTGGGCCTACACCTTTCTCTTTAATGACATGAAGCATTGAGGGGACACAATTACCTTTGCTCCCCCCTTTTTTGGTTTGGTTTTGTTTTATTCTGGTCATCTTTTAGCTTCTTTAGTATTTGTGTTGACCTGGGGCACTGAATGAAGACCTGGGGCATAGAGAGCAAAGTAGGCTGGTAGAATCAAAACAACAACCGTCAAAAATCAAAAATATGGCGAGAAGGTGGTAGCATGGAGAGAAGGTGGTAGCACAAAAAACACTCCCTAACCTGATGTTCTAAAAGATAATTTAGGGCAGGGGCAGGCAATTATTTTTGCTGGAGGGCTGCTTAACAACTCCTGGTGATCTGTTGAGGGCTGCAAAGATATTAGGCATCTTGATGGGTGTCATACCTCCTGATCACCTTGGGACCGGAAGTCCCACCTCCTAACTCCTGAACTTTGCCACCAGAAGCCTCTCCCTTTCCCCCTGAAGTACTCTTTTGGAAGGGGGTTTGCAGTCTTGGAACTGGAAAAAACAATCGTATACTAAAAATCAAACTTCTACTATACATATTCTAATTTTATTTCAAGAAAATATTTTTGTCCTGATTGACCTGTGTTTGCATAGTGTATGTAGAGGTGATTGTGTAATAGCTCAAAATAAAGGCTTACTCTTGTATATTGTGGGGGGGAGGGGCATTTGTGTGTGGGGCTTGTTGGGGATGGTGGTATAGGAATGTGTGGGTTTTGTGGTGGGGAGGGTCTGTGGGTGTGGGCCTCCTGTGAACAGCCTCCTGTGAACAGCCCCCAGCAGCAGGTCCCCTCCACCATTATGTATGCCCCTGTTGCCCAGCCCTTGCTGCCAGCGGTGGCAGCAGGCCCTTGAGGCACTCTTGGCTGTGGCAGGAAAAGCCCCCTGGCAACATGCAGCTCTGGCTGAGTCCTGGGGGCTGCATGTGGCAGCATAGAGCTGGCCCAGCCTGCTGGCATGTATATTCAAGCCAGACTGGGCTGGATCTGTGCAAGCACGTGGGGCTCGTGGCATTGCAAGTGGGAGCTGCGTGTCATCCGGCCAGGCCAGCTCTGTGCCTCCACATTCTGGAAGCCCCACATGGAGTCATGGAACCGGCTTGACCTAGCCCGATGGTGCACAGCTCCTGCCTGCCATGCTGTAAGCCCCACATGCTGGCATGGAGCCAGCCCACCAGTGGGGCCAGCTCTTTGCTACCATGTGCAGCCCTTGGGACTCAGCCAGATCTGCATACTGCTGGGAGACTGCCTGCTGCAGCCATGAGCCCCCTGAGGGCCTACTGCCTGCTGCTGCTGATAATGATGGCAGGGGCTGTGCACCATGGTGAGAGTCCCACACCCACCCACCCCTGTCCTGCAGGCAGGAGCTCCCTTCTCCACTGGGCACCTATCCAGTTGTATGCCACTGTGCTTGGTACCTCCACATGAGGCTCCCAGCTGGAGTGCTGGGAGCCCCATGGAAGTGGAAGTAGTCTGCCTAGTCCAATGGCATGTGACCTCTGAAAGCCTGTGCATCCTGTCAGCTTTCAGAGGGTCAGCCATGAGCTGGTAACAAGTTTTTTGGAGGGCCCTGCAGGCTGGATCTCTTGGAGGGCCCCATAGGCCATATTTTGCCCTCTTCTGATTTAGGGGTAGTCATTGTGAAATAATGGAAACTGAATTTAAATTGCGGAAACCAATGCATGCCTATGTGATGTACAAGTTCTATGGTAGGAATGTCTTCATGTGGTTTAGTTTAATCCTTTTCTAAAGTGAATCATAAAGGTGTTTTTAGGACTTGTGTGCATAGTGATACTCGGGAAGATGCATATGAATTAACTAAAGGTTAGGGGTGCACCGATTAAATATTTTTTTGGCCAGTTTATTAACCCAGCCATGTCAGCTGATACTGATCTGATTGCCAGTATACAGCCTGGAAGTTTGGAAAGCAGTGTCTGGCCAGTAAGTCTGTGGGGGGAAGGGTCGTGGGGGGTGTAGATGGAGACCCCTGTCATGAGGGAGGGGGAATGGTGGCTGGGGCAGGGGTAGGCGCTGCCCAGCCGTGATGGAATATGGGACAGAGCTGTGGGTGGCTTGCCCGAGGGGGGCAGGGGAGGAGGCGGGTGGCTCCTGCTGCTGTATGCACCCCTGGGGAAGAATGGGGGGCATGTGGCCCCCAGATTTATACACAGGGTGAGGGTGGACTGCCTGCTTCAGGGCCAGGGACTGTGCCGGCCTCTTCCCAGTAGAGTGGCTGGGCTGAAGCTGCGCTGGGGGGGGGGTGTTGCAGTGACCTCAAAATTTGCCATAG
>NW_005842431.1:219807-228928 GCF_000455745.1 Alligator sinensis
AGGCAGGTGCAGCCCCTGGCCTCAGTCCACCCTTGTCCTGCACACACATCTGGGGGCGCATCTGCTGGGGGGTGTGCAGCAGCAGAAGCCATGCCCTCTGGACAAGCTGCCCACAGCTCCATCCCACTTAAACCTCTCTTAACCCATGCAGATCTAACCTTGCTTTTGGTACTGGAAACATGCCTCCAGCACTGCCCATTGGTACAGTGCTCTCATAATGGCAGGCCCTGAACTCCTGTGCCACCTTTTTGCAAGTTCACCCTAGTGGAACAAAATTACAAAATCCTGGGCTCTGAATTCTTAGCCATCAGAGTGGCTTTGGGAAGGGCTGTATCATGGGGTACAGGACCATAAGTTTCTGGGGTACTTCCAGAAGGCTAAGGCACTCAACCAGAGACACCTTTGGGCACCTTCTCCTGCTTTGCTTTCCAGATAACTTACTAGGTCATTTTTACTGGGGGTAGAATCTGCGTGTCCCTGGATTGGGCAAAACTATAACTGGCCTTCTCCTGAACTGACTCCCTGTTAGCAGGCTATCCCCGAACAGAGAAGATACATTGGCTTTCCTCCCGCTAGTTTTGGCAGTCATGACTGCAACATGGTGCAGGCCTTTATCTGCTCTTGCAGTGTTTGTGCCCACACCAAGAGACCCATTCAGAAGCCTTGCAGATTCCTCTAACCCCTTCCCACCCTGCTCTGGCCATTATCTGCAGTCTCCCAGGTCCTCATTGTAGACCTGCCCATCTCAACAGTTGATTTACGATCCTGACCGTAATGAACCAACTCACTAAAATGGCCCATTTACCACTTTTACCATTGCATGGACCTTCCATCAGCACAGGATATGGCATGGCTGTGGTTGAACCATACAGTTGGCCTTCAACAGCCTCTCAGGTTCCATCGTGCCTGACCATGGGTTCCAATTCATTTCCTGGTTCTGGGGCCTTGCACTTCTCGCAATATATGCCCATCTCACATTGGCCTGCCATTCCCAGACAGATGGCCAGACAGATGAGACCAACTAGTCCTGGGTCAGTACCTCTGTTGTCACCTTGGTTTCAAACAGAATAACAGGTTATCTTAACAGTTTCAGAATTATCCTACAGTAACTTTTTGAGCATGTCTTAGCCAGGCAAGGCCTGTTCTTCACAAACTATGGGTTCTACCCTTGTTTGCACCCCACCTTATCCACACACTTGCTCAGCCCCATGGCTATGGACTGGGTACACTAGTGGTTTTCAGATGTTTTGGACTCTAAGCCCCCCTCACTCCTGACCTGCAGCCCTCTGACCCTGCTGGTGCCCCTGACTCCTAACCCACAATCCCTGAGCCACACAGCCTTGCTGGTGTCCCTCACTCCCAACCCGCTGGGTGGGGGGGAGGTATGATCTGATGTTGCCACTCCCCTCAGGCTCTCTACACTGCCTTCCCACACATGCATGTAGCACCCCCCCTTGGCTTCCTTCTGCTCCCTTCAGTCCCAAATAGCCCTTTGCAAGCTGAAATGCTGCTAGCCTGCAAAGAGAAACCCATTGTTTCCCAAATTTTTTCCTTTAAAAAAGAAAATCCACATTTTTCTGCAAACTGGATAGTGGCAGCAGCAGCAGGCTCAGCCCGGGTGTTGGCTGCCCCAACTGACCTCGGAGATCACAATCGCGCCAGGTCTGCGCCCCCTGCAGTTCCCGTGAAACCTGCGGTGACCCCCCCAGGGGGTTACATACCCCTGGTTGAGGATCACTGGGGTACATATTGATAAGATCCAGGAGGAATCAAAGCAACACTTGGAAAAGGCAAGAGACCTACATAAGCAGTCAGGACCTGCCTACTAAGTATGGTTGTCAGCCAAACACCTCCACGCAGGCTGGCCTCACCAAAGCTAGACCACCACTTTAATGGCCCCATACTCATAATCGGTCAAATCAACCTAGTAGACTTTGAGATGCAACTCCCTTGGACACTGGAGATCCACCTGATATTCCACATCTCTATATGCAGCTTGAGTAAGTGTCAGTTCTTTTCCACACTGTAACCAACCTCCTCCCCTTCCATAACAATCTAGGGACAGAAGGACTACCTAGTCTGGAAAATTTTAGTGGAGATTCAAAGTGGAAGTGGGGAAAGTTGTACAACTGAGTAGATTGCATGTGGGAGCCCGCAGAAAATATTCATGCCCCCAATCTACTGAAAAAAAATCCACAACGACCACCTGGGGAAACCAGTGCCTGTGGGGGGTGATGGGCCACAGCCTCAAACCTGGAGCCCCTTCAGGCTGTCCTTTTGCTAAATGAATTTATTGTAAGATGAGTATCCAGAGGACATGAAAAAATCTTTAAAAAGACAGTGTTTAACCAGGAAGGCATGCAACATTTCTGTTCAGCAAGAATTTGAACCCCAATTGAGGCAGGAAACAATAACCTTATGAACAGTTCTGAGAGACATTTTGTTTTGCAGTGTTGTGCCAAAAGAGAACAATATTGCTATTTTTCTTTTTCTTTGGGTACCTACAGATCAGCATAAAGTATATTGCAAAATTAATGAAATGATGCAGTAATTGCTGTAAAGATAAACGTTATAAATGTGTCTAGCCTGATTTGGGTCACTTACCTCATGACCACTCAACTTTAATAAAAGCTAGTAAATTATTTAGGCAGTATTCCTGTACCTTTTTAAATTATTTTTCTTTCTGTATCTGCTGCCATAATAAATATGCTTATCAAGAAGTGCAATTTGTTTTGTTCTGTTTTGTTTTCTTTGCTCAGTGGTGCCAGCATCTTGAGTGAGAGGAATGAAGAGGGCCACGGTCAGAGCATGAGAGTGAGATAGAAATTTGAAGAAGCCTGGGAAGGGATATGTGGACAGTAAGTGTGGCTGGCTAAAATATGTGGGTGGGATTTGATACAACAGGCAATTAAAGCTCTCGCTACAATGTGGATTCCATTTTTAGAGTTCTGGTTTTGGGGTGGGAGAGGTTGGGGGTGTATATGCCAAGCAGGTAGAGAGAAGCTCTCCTGCCTTACCCATCATGGCTCTGGACAGCTGGGATCTAGGAAAAAAAACTTAAATTCCTTCATACAGTTGTGTTTTAATACAATACAGGATGGTTAAAGGTGACCCCAAGCCTGTTGGATTAACTTTTCTTTGCATCTGTATTTCCCCAAGTGTAAAGCTGTGTAGTTTAGGTAGCAATTAGGAATTTATTCATGTGACTCTTAATGTGAGCAGTTACCAAAGTGGAGTAATGTCCTGAAATTTTAAAATGCCAAGTAATCTGGATTAGAAAAGTTGAATGTATATGCATAACATTTCAGGTATACTACCTATACTTTGATATAACATCCTTAGGTAGACAGGGAGTTAGTTTCTTTTGACAGACCCTACCTGTAGGTGCCTTATTATATATGCAAGTGAGCAGTCCCCTCATTAGGATGCAAGCAACTGGAAAAACAATGGGAAGTATTTCCTATTCAGCATACAGTTGTAATATAACCAGGAGTTTGAATTTTGATTTAAGGGTTTCCCTTTACCTTGAATCACTGTTGTACTGACAAACATACAGAATTTCCATTTCATGTTCAAGTTCTCCAGCTTTGTCAACTTCTGAGCTGCTGTGGGCCCTCCAGGGCCAAGGGGAAGTAAGCAGAAGCTGGAGAAGTTAGTGGGAACCTGAAGATCCTAGTTGGAGCAGGAGTAAAGGGGTGAAGAGGAGGGTTGCCCAGCCGGGAGCCTGCAGGCCACAAGTTAACTGCTCACATGCTGCAATTTGGGCAGCACTGTCCTAGAGAATCCTTGTACAATCTAGTTGAGGTGGCTTCCTATGCTTTAGTTTTGGAGGCTGTTTCTGTTTCAAGTTGATCGCTGTTAGTGTCAAGTTACTGTTTGTTTTTTTACCCTTTATCTCTTGCAGAAAAGACTGCATAGCATTTTTCTTGTGACGCTTCACAATATTTATTTGCCTCTATCTGTGATAGCTTACAGGGTCTGTACAAAAACTAGGTTTGCCATTAGAGGAAAGATCAGTTGTATGTAGTTTGAAATTTTTACTGATAATAAATCTGATGTGCTCTTGCATACCAAAACTATGACCGCTTGGTTCACTTGTCATGCCACTGACAAAGTTCGCTAGGCTTTAAAAGCAAATGGGATAATCCCACATCAAAATACTCCATGTTTTTCTATTGTTGAAATGTTCAGCACAAAGTGCCTGAAATTTATGTCAGTGTTTGCTAATTGGGTGCTTAAGCAACTGTACTTACTGCTATTAGTATTTCTTTTATCTCTCCCTGCTGGCCCTTCCTAGCAGCAATAGAAATTTCATATGCTTTCATTCTGTCACAGCAAAATTTCACAGCACCTTGCAGTTAGCTAGAATTTTGCATGTCAATTTCAAATTTGCTGGAGGAAAGGTATTTGGAAGGATGTGGCCTGCCAGGCCATTCTATCTGGCCCGTGGGGCCCCTAAATAATTTAGAAAATTACTATTTATCTGCCCCCAGCTGCCTGTCATGCGGCCCTCAATGGCTTGCCAAAACTCAGTAAGCGGCCCTCCGCCTGAAATAATTGCCTGCCCTGATGTAATGACATGAGCCATACAATCAGAAGTACTAGTCTTTGCTGGTAGTATTTACATCTGTGTGCAAGGGAGAGGCATTGCCGGTGATTGGCATGTCAGTTTAGAGGTGTCCTAATTACTAAGGCAAAACTTAAGCAGGTCTGTACTATAAAGTTCTCTGTTATGTCACATTATGGTCAGCTGTGCTTGATTTCCCTTTACTAGTTAACAATCATTTTATACTTCTTATTTCACTTATGTAAAGCAGTCCTAGTCTTTTTCAGCTTGTCTTCTGATGGAGTTACTTGTCCACTCATTTTTGTCACTGGTCATTTTACCCCCTTCTATTTCTACTAATATCCTTTTGTGATGAGCAGGGATCCTGGTTTTCCCTGATTAAAATATACCAAATTCTGTGCTAAAACCCCCAAAATCTGTGATTTAAAATTAAAGCCCTGCCCATAGCCCGCACAGCCTTGCTAGTACCCCTCACCCCCCAGCCCTGCCAGAGGGGGCCTCCAGCTGCTAGGGCTATGGACCTGGGTTTGCAGGCCCCTGCCCCTGCTCCCTCCCTGCTGTGGGCACAGGCGGGCCAATGCCTCACTACTGATTGCACTCCCGGGGGGACAGGGGAGGACCCGTGCCTCCCAGATCTGTACCTGGGACAGGCATAGGCTGCGGGTTCAGGTTTATGCCCTGCTTTCCTCCCCCTGGCCCTCCAGAGCCTCGCAGACACAACCCGGTGTGGCTGGGGGCAGTGGGGCTGCGCAGGGATCTCCTCACCGCTGCTTGCCCACCCGCTGCCTCCTGTGCCTGCCGCTGGTTTAAGGAGCGCAGCCCTGCGCTGCTGCCCTCACTACAGCCCCACGTACAGGAGGCATGTTGCTGGGGCAATGGGGAGAGAGCAGCAGCAAGGTGATCCATGCATGGGTCTGCTGCTCCTTGCTGTACCAGGTCGTGCCTGCTGGGCTCTGGAGGCCCCGGGAGAGGGAAGCAAGGCAGCAAGAAACAGCGACTAGCAGCTTCTCTGTGCAGCTCCAATGTTCCCTGCCTCCCTCCCCTGGGGCTTCTGAATCCCAGTAGGCACAACCTGACATGGCAGGCATTAGCGGAGCCAGGTGGGGATCTCACCACTGCGCGCCCTGCGCTGACGCACCTCCTGCATGCAGGGCTGCAGTGAGGGCAGCAGTGTGGTACTGCTCCCCTCAAAGCAGGGGCAGGGGGTGCATTGCCAGGACAATGGGGGGCAAACAGCAGTGAAGAGATCCCCATGTGGCCCTGCTGTCCCCAGCTGTGCCAGGTGATGCCCGCTGGGCATAGCCGTCCCTAGGGGTGTGCGAGGCCTAGGGGCATATCAGCCTGTGCAGGACCAGGGGCGTGGCAGCGAGCAAGCAGCTGGAGCTCAGAGCCCTGTATGGCACTGTCTGCAGGGGCGCCCAAAGCATGGGGCCCAGGGTGGTTGCCCTGATTTGCACGCCCCGCCCCCAGGTACAGCCAGGCTCCAGAAGCCTTGGGAGAGGGAAGCAGGGCAGGAGCCCGAGCCCACAGCCTGTGCCTGCCCTGGGTACAGATCTGGGGGGCATGGATCCCACCTGCCCCCTGGGAGTGTGCGCGGCAGCAGGGAGCTGGCCTTCCCCCTCCCCCAGACGAGCCACCTATGGCCCCATCATGCTCCCTGCTGGGGCCGTGCAGCCGCACATTGTGACTGCAAGCCTCATCTGGCTGGGCAGCAGCCTCAGCCCTGCCCAGCTCCCTCTCTCCACCACACTTACCTGCTGGAGATGCTCTGCGGGCTGCCTGGGGCCATGTACATGTCCATGCATGTAGCACCCCCTGTCTCTCTGCCCTCCTCCTGCTCCCTCCCATCTTCCTGCAGGCTGGAACTCTGCCAGCCTGCAGGGAGCTCATTGCAAAATGGCAAAATTAGCGGATTTATCTTGTAAAATGAGAAATCCGCGTTTGCCTCTGGTGAAAGGTAAAATCCACAGTTTACTTCATTATTCCTTGGGGAACAGAAAACCTGGATCTCTGGTGATGAGGGACCGTTGATTTCTTATACTATTTTTTTGCATTATTGTTCCTAATTCCATTATTTAGGCCTCCAAACTTTATTTGTTCATTTTGATTGCTCTGGAACCCTGAGTTTTCCACACTGCTGCCCAGATCTTTCCTGAGTTTTTACAATCGACTTAGAACCTTACTGTATATCAGTGGTTCAGATTATTCTTTTTGGTTTGGATTACCTTGGATTTGTCAGCATCTAGTTTCTTCTGCTCTCATTACTTGTTTATCTATTTTATTAGGTCATCCCTGATGTACCTTTCAGTCTTTCCTGTTGACCTAGTTAAATAGATTGTTATCTGCTAACTTCTTCAACATACTGCTCCTTATCTTTTTCCAAGTAATTTTTATATGAATATATGTTAACAAAAATTATGCAAAAACTAATTTGAACTGTATGCTAAATTGAAAACTGACCATTAACTTTTTTCTTTGTTTTCTTGCTGTATCTGGCTACTAGTTTGGGACTGCTTTATTTTCATTTAGTAATTTAAATTTTTACAAAAGCTGTTGAAAAACTGTTTTATATTTATATATAGTTGTGTTAATATGCTCAAAGAATCCCAATAGAATAGAGGAATATTATTTTCCTATACAGAATCTGTTCTGTCATATCCCTATCATGTAACTTCATTTCTTTGTGTACAGATGGGAAAGATTTCTAGTGCAACAAATATTCCACTCCTGAAAGCAGTAAGTGCCACATTACTATCAGGAGTCTGGACTGATTTACATGACTGATGTAAACCTATACCCCACTACAGTGCAGTATAATAATGCAATTCATAAATACAATTTTATTGACCCAAGAGGTTGTCTTCCATTCTTCTGTCCTTCCCTTCATCTTATCCTTCTCTTATTTTATTCTTTCTTTCATTTCCATCCTTTTGTCTTCTTCCTTGTCTTCCTATCATGCTGTTCTTCTCTGGGCTCTTTATTCATAATCAGTTCTTTCTGTCTTCTCTCTATCTTGCTGCTAGGATTTTGGCCACCCAAGGGGTGCCACCTTCTCTTCTCTATGATCTATTTTCCCTCGAGATGATTTCAGCTGGAAAACAGGTTGTTTTTTGCAGTTAGTTAAAGAAAAAACTGCATATAAAACGGTGGATCATTATTTTTGGTATTTTAGTGCCACCTGGAGGTTGGAGCTGTTGCTTGCAAACAACATTATATTGTCAGAGATTTCACTTTGTTAGGTAAATCCTTGAATTAACTTCAGTGTTGGAGCATGCTGTTCTCACACTCTCTCTCCTGGGTCTACTTAGCATTCTAAGAACCACCTTTTTGTGAGAACAGCATGCTAACATCAGTGCTTTGCATCTACATTACAGTTTTTATGTCTGTAGGACCCCAGAGCACTTCACAGTATGCTAAACCAGGGGTTGGCAATGTTTTTGGGCAGAGTTCTGGAGCGGACGGTGGGAGAGCCATGAGGGGCCTGATCATTGTGGCAGTGCAGCCCTAGCCCCTTCCCTAGGTCATGAGTGCCAAGCAAAATGCCTTCACATGCCATGCACATGTGCCAGAGGTTGCCTACCTCTGTGTTAAAATAGACTTGGATGTGGAGAATCTTGAAAGGGTCCAGAGAAGGGCCCCAAGAATGATTAAAGGCCTGGAGGACAAACCTTATGAGGCAAGACTGTTCAGCCTGGGGAAGAGAAGGCTGAGGGTGGACCTGGTGGCTGTCTAAGTATGTAAGGGGTAAATATCTGGAGCTGGGAGAAAAACTGTTCACTAGGGCGCCCCAGGGGAGGACAAGGAGCAATGGCCATAAACTGTTAGGGGATGGTTTCAGGTTGGATGCAAGGAAGAACTTCTTTATGGTAAGGGTGACCAGAATCTGGAATAGACTTCCCAACAACGTGGTACAGTCCCCAACCTTGAAAGTTTTCAAGAGGGGACTTAATTGTTTAAAGGGGGGGCTGTGGTGGGGGGGGGGGTGCTCAATGATCTTTCAAGGTCTCTTCCATCCCTTAATTTCTATGATCTAGGATTCTTTCAATACTGAAGCATGCCTTATCATCAGCTACTATATAAATAATACCTCTCCATGATTCTGTAGTGATAAGTGTAAAGGCTGGAGCAATTTTGCTACCTATAAGGTTAGTGCTTTATATGAAATTAGAATCATAAAATCATAGAAAATTAGGGTTGGAAAGGACCTCAGGAGTTCATCTAGTCCCGCCACCTGCTCAAAGCAGGACCATCCCCAACTAGATCATCCCAGCCAAGGCTTTGTCTAGCCAGGTTTTAAAAACCTCCAAGGATGGAGATTCCGCCATTTTTCTGGTTAAACTGTTCCCATGTTTTACTACCCTCCTAGTGAGAGAATTTTTCCTAATACCTTACCTAAACTTCCCTTGCTGCAACTTGAGACCACTGCTCCTTGTTCTGTCAGCCGCCACCACTGAGAACAGTTTAGCTCCAACAAGTCACTTGAATGTAGTGGTTTGTTGCCCCAGCAATAAAACGGACCTCTATATATTCTACCAAAAGGGAAGGGGGAATTTC
>NW_005842431.1:228959-231103 GCF_000455745.1 Alligator sinensis
GAAATGCAAGAAGAGTTGCCAATTTGTCTGATTCTGTAGTTTACATGAATTTTTCTAAAGGAAGCCTTTCTGGTTCAGAGGTGGATGAGGAAAATATTTTTCTCACTGTGCCTTTTACTGTGTGCTGTTAGGGGGAAGTAGTTTCTATTTTCCAAATAATGGTGATTTCATAAACCTTACTGTTTCTGTCTGACAGAGTCCAGTGCACATAGCTGTTTTCCATAATTGACCAATGTGGAGGTGTATGATGATGAAGGAAGCTAAGTGGGCCAAGTTCTAGCCTGCAAGTTCTTGTTGGGAATACTTTGGCGGGGCTCAGTGTGCACATGTTACTGTGAATGGTTCTGTGTGATCTGTATACCCTTTTCACTTCAGAGGCTGACTTAACCCACTTAGCTTCTTTCATCACAGCTCCCTTGAAAGCACTTCCAGCCCACCACCAGCAGGGCCAGTGGGCCAGACCCAGAGGTGGGTCTTCTGGACTGTGAGAATTCCTGTGGGCCAGATGTTTAACACCCCAAATTATATTTTTGTTCTTGTTAAGCAGCATTCAGCCAGTAGAGGGCAACAGGCTCAAAGATGTGATTCGAGTTCCACTGAAGTCAGCATCCTAAAGCATTTTTTGCATGAATAGGAGCAGGATAGGGTGCCAAAATATCCACAGCAAATATAATTAAATGAATTTTATTTTAATCTTTCATATTTAAATTAAAGTGTATATAAGTATTTTTAACGACATCTGTTTGGAAAGTATTTAAGTTTTGTGAGACACAGAAACATTAAATAAACCAGGTTTGAGTTACTCTTGTCATTTTGAGTAACTTAATTGCCTATAATTCTTTACCAGTTTGCACTTTCTTCAAATCTATAGAAACTTTAAAACTTTTGTAATTTTAGGAACAGATGAAATTTTCCAAATATATACATACAGTGCTGCATAACAAACTGGGTACAAACGTAATTACTTTATTTTGATGTCTTTTAAAAGATATGGTCCAGCTTACTATGATACTACTCAAAGCTATGTTGACTAAGAAACTACATGAGCAATAATTTATAAATAATGAATAATACCAGTGTATATCCCGCCTGTGGAATTTGCAGATTGTAAGAGAAAGAACTTCTGTTACTGAAATTGGCACAAAAATGTGCACGTTTCAGTTTTGGCTTAATAATTGCTTTACATTTTAAAACCATGCTAGTAACATGACATCAAGAGAACCTAAATTACAAAATTCTGTTTGGTTTCTGTGTTTGGCCATTAGTGAATGTATCAGTTTTCTACTTTTCGTGGTCACTAAGTAGTTCCTGTAAATACTTTTCTTGTTTCTGCAGGAGGAAGGTGAAATGGAAGGCGAGGCAGTTGAGGCTATTGTGGAGGAATCTGAAACTTTCATTAAGGGAAAAGAAAGAAAAACCTATCAAAGACGCCGTGAAGGTGGACAGGAGGAGGATGTTTGTCATATCCCACCTAACCAAGCAGATGGGGGTGAAGTAGTGCAGGATGTTAGTAGTGGTGTGCAGATGGTGATGATGGAACAGCTGGATCCAACACTTCTTCAAATGAAGACTGAAGTAATGGAAGGCACTGTGCCTCAGGAAACGGAGGCTACAGTGGATGACACACAGATAATAACACTTCAGGTTGTTAATATGGAAGAACAGCCTATAAACATTGGTGAGCTTCAGCTTGTCCAAGTACCTGTTCCAGTGACTGTACCAGTTGCCACCACTTCTGTGGAAGAACTTCAGGGAGCGTATGAAAATGAGGTTTCAAAAGGAGGCCTACAAGAGGGAGAGCCTATGATCTGTCACACGCTCCCTTTACCAGAAGGTTTCCAAGTAGTGAAAGTAGGTGCAAATGGTGAGGTGGAAACACTGGAGCAAGGAGAACTTCAGCCACAGGAAGATCCTAATTGGCAGAAAGATCCAGACTATCAGCCACCAGCCAAAAAAACAAAGAAAACCAAAAAGAGCAAGCTTCGTTATACTGAGGAAGGCAAAGATGTGGATGTGTCTGTGTATGATTTTGAAGAGGAGCAGCAAGAGGGTTTGCTATCTGAGGTCAATGCAGAAAAGGTGGTGGGCAACATGAAGCCCCCTAAACCAACAAAAATAAAAAAGAAAGGTATGTGGCTATTCTT
>NW_005842431.1:231134-240129 GCF_000455745.1 Alligator sinensis
GTGCATACAGTAGGTCTGAAAAAAGGAAGTAAAATGTGTTACTAAACTCCTTTGAAAATAAGGGCTTTACTTACATTTTAGAAACATTTTTTTGTAGCCCTACTACAAAATAGCTGGGAGTCTGGTACTTTGCCATTGTTGTTCCCAAATAAAGCTAACATAGGAAAGATTATATAATTTTTTTTATAAGTTACCCTGAATAATACAGACATTAGCTTTCAAGATTTTATTTTTATATCAGAAAATAAAATTCAAGATACATCTTTTTTTCTCTTTGGCAAATGATTTGACATCAAAAGAATACATCTTTGTTTTGTGTTTATAAATATAAATATTTTTTGTAATTATGGAACTACTTTCTTTATCCTGTGAATAGGGTGGAGGAAGAAGTTGACTACTGATATGCCAATTAAAATTCAAAGATAACAGTTTAGTACTCTGTATGACTAATCAGAATCTTGATTAGTTTTAGTTATTAAAGTTTCTGCTGTCTTTTAAGTGATGATAAGGAAATTAAAGATTTTTGGAGCTTAAGTTATGTAATGCTGTGTAGCAGGCAGGTAGCTAAAGATGATTTGTTTTGTGGTCAGGTGTAAAAAAGACATTCCAGTGCGAGCTGTGCAGTTATACCTGTCCACGTCGTTCCAACTTGGACCGGCACATGAAAAGCCACACTGATGAAAGGCCACATAAGTGCCATCTCTGTGGCAGAGCTTTCCGGACAGTCACGTTGCTGAGGAACCACCTCAACACTCACACAGGTATTGTATGTGCTGAGAACATTGTTTTTGGAGATTTTTAGAGTTACAGTCCTGCTTTCTGTATGGAAATAAGAATGCTGTAGGCTCCTGTGGGATCGCCCTGTAGGGAAGGAGTTACATGATGCTGTTTGTTTGTGATATGAACTAAATCAGATTTGCTTATTTGCTATATTGGGCCAGTACACAACGATAGGACCTTAGTCAGTTTTATAGCTAACTTATATTGAAGCTAATGGAAAGTTAGTTCCCCTTTAACTTCTATGGGAGATGGTTCAAGTTTATGGCTTGGGATGAATTATCATCTGGTGATGCTGCTGCTCCTTGCAGGCAGGAAGGACAAGTGACCAAAGCAGAACAAAAGGACCAGGGGCCAGAGATACCCAAGGAGAAGTGCAGGGTGGGGAAGAGTAATAAAATGTTTTTAAAAGATATTTGATACTTCCTTTTAGTATAACAACTTTACCTGTAGGAGGGCAATAGGTAGTTAATTGAACCAGCAACCAGAATAAAGCATGCCTCTTGTTCCTGTCCCATCCCTGGCAATGTGATTAAGTAGATGAAACTTTTCCCTCATTTCTTTACATACAGTCTTTGTAAATGACTGTCCAACTACTGTAGAAGATGTAATAAATTCTCATACAGCCCATTTTTGCCATAGTCTCTCTTAATTTTTTTTTCCAAAATATGAAGCCCCAATTCTCAGTTTATAATGAGCAAAGCTAGCATGTACTTTTTCCCCCTCACTAACCTTCAGTATCTTCCTGTCTTGCAACAAATGTTTAGGTACTCGTCCTCACAAGTGCCCAGACTGCGACATGGCCTTTGTGACTAGTGGAGAGTTGGTTCGGCATCGCCGTTACAAACACACTCATGAGAAACCATTCAAATGTTCAATGTGTGACTATGCTAGTGTGGAGGTATGTTTGGGTTTAACAACATAAGCAATCTTTCATATTGCATGTAGAAAAAACTCTGTTATTACCATTACCACTATAAGCTTGTTATTTTTAGGAGGTCATGCCTTGTCCATAAACCTGGTCCTGGGTAGAAACTTTGTTTAAAAAACACTCTGTCCTTAAAATCACGATGGTATTTTTCAGTTAACGAGGACCTGGTTCTAGACTTTGCACACACAGGCTAGAACTTTCCAACTGTTTAGATTTAGATTAGACATTAGGAAAAATTTCTTTACGGTGAGGGTTGCCAAAATCTGGAAAGGGCTTCCAAGGGAGGTGGTGCTCTCCCCTACCTTGGAGGTCTTTAAGAGGAGACTAGATAAGCACCTAGCTAGGGTCACCTGACCCCAGCCCTCTTTCCTACCCAGGGCAGTGGGTCAGACCCAGTGACTTACTGAGGTCCCTTCCAACCCTAAAAATCTAGGAATATCTGTGAAATCTATGTTCTTCTGGGGACCTAGTATTGGCTTTTATTTTAAAATAGCTAACTTTTCAAGATTAATTTGCTCACTTCCATTGGGAGGGGAGGAGTTAAATGCACTTCACTTAAATCTCAGAGTATCTCCACCCCCAGGGTTTTGTCAGCCTGTTCCTTACGAAAGAACTTCTGCTGCCAACCTGAGTGATGATTATTATTAGGGCTGTCAATTAATCGCTGTTAACGTGAAATTAATACAAAAACCAATTACTGTGCTAATTTTTCTAACACCTTAATTGTGCATGTAGTTTTGGAGCCTGTGGCCAGGCTCCTCTCCGCTGCCGTCATTAGCACCTCCGGCAGGGCAGTGATGGCAGTGCAGAGGAGCCAAAGGGCAGCCCAGGCTTCTTGGATTCCAGGCTGCTGCAACAGGAAGGGTTTGGGGGAAGGGCACATGCACACGCGCACACACCAGCAGGTAAGTCGGGTGGGGTATCAAATCGATGCCCCCCATGGTGAGGGAGGGAGTAGGGCAGGGGCTTGGTTGAATGGGACCCCGGGGTTGGGGTGGGTTGGAGCTGCAGGTAGGAGGGCCTGGGGGGCATATCCCCCCAGATTTGTGTGCATGGCGGAGATTGGCTGCCCACTACAGGCTGGAGCTCTGTGCCTTGCTGCCTTTGCCCCAGGAGGCATGCAATGCTGGGTGGGTAGGGGACACGGCACAGGTAGCGTGTGGCTCCCAGGGCAAAAGCAGCAGGGTACATGGTTGCAGTGGGCAGCCCATCTTTGCCCTGCACAAAAATCTGGGAGACATGCCCACCAGGCTTCCCTCCCAGGGATGTGTGCAGTGGTGTTTCATACATAACATCAGTTTGGATGCTTTCAGGCATCCTACCTAATAGTGAATACTCACCACCTTGCCTTGAGGTGGCCACGGGCACATTTAGTCAGCAGTTGCTAAGGTGATTGAACTTTTTTTTTTTTCCTGGAGGTATAGATGCTCTGCGTGAGGCTTTATCAGCCATAGAAAGGAAGGGGAGGAGGGGGCTGTTGGGGATAGGGGTTAGCCATTCCATTTATTTTGATGCTGGAAATACAAGTGGCAGCTGCTCCCCACCTTATCGGGGAGGCATGCTGAAATTATGGAAGATTGCAGCATTGGATCATCCATGCATGACACCCTTGCTGCTTATCTTGCATCTGCAGCACTTACTCTCTCCCAGCAGTCGGTACTTTTCTCCTATATCCAGAACCGGTAGTAGACAGTTTGCAGGTGCCCCAAAACAAGCTGTTCTGGATTTCTTCATCATCTACCAACTCAGTAACCTGCTGACAGCTTGCCACAAAGTTCCACTGTTTGCCTTCTTAAAACTTCAGTCACTTAACTTGCCTGTCAGCGCTCTGGAAGGCCACCTCACAGCAGGCCAATCATGTAGGCAAGAACCATCCTGTAATTGCAGGTTCAGCATCACAATGCCATGAATATTACTAGAATTCAGAGGTGTTTGGCCTCTATCTTCAGGAGCTTGGGGTGATAGACCTCTATTCTTGTACCTTTGCACTGAGAAATCCTCAGTGCCATCTTCCTGCTTGGTTTGTGACTAGCAAAAGTGAAGACCTGGAACTGGGTCCTTTGGACTCAAACTCCTAGAAGGTATGGCAAATCCTATCATAGGAAGTCTCGAGGCTGAGCCACAAGCAACACTGGGCTCCTGGTCTTCTCCCCCCGGTGACTAGCAGTGAGGTGCCATACTAGTCACTGACTGCATGAGCTCTAAGTTGGTATGATTGGGGTATTAACTGCATATCTGTCCATGACTATCTCAGTAGAATCTTAAATTATCATATAAACCTCTTTATACCAGTTCAAGAGTTTGTCTCTCCAAACTCTTTAACCCAACAGAGTACTTCAGGTTGCATGTGAAGGATTTTGTTCATTTGTGTGAATTGCTGAATTTCTTGGCTTGTATTGTCTTAAAACTTTGACTTGCCAAACTAACACTAGCTCCATTCTTGGCTTTCAGGTCAGCAAGTTGAAACGCCACATTCGCTCTCATACTGGAGAGCGTCCATTCCAGTGTAGCTTGTGCAGCTATGCCAGCAGAGACACTTACAAACTGAAGAGGCACATGAGAACCCACTCTGGTATTGATTCCATACTTTTAATATCCTCTTTGTTTCAGCATAGAGGCTCAGGGATTCTCATGTGTATTAGAGTTCTCAGCGGGTGTTACTCTGCATTAGGCACGATAAGGCTGCTTCATGCTTATATGTGAAAGTTACGCAAACTCTGCCAATGAAGAAAATGCAGGAAGACTGATCAGCAGGGATCCTGGTTTTCCATTTCCCATGGGGAAAAAAGGAGAACACCACGGATTTCCCATTTTTATCAGAGAAAATGTGGATTTTACCTTTTAGTAGAGAAACCCCTCGATTTCCCACGTTTGCAAAGAGCTCTGCAGAGTTCCAGGCTGCAGAAGCTGATTGCAAAATGGGTGGGAAACCCCCGAGGCCTGCCCAGAGGGGGAAAAGCAGGGCCTAAGGCTCTTAGTCAATCCCAAAGCTTGCTTCAGGTTCACTTTCTTTCCTGTAAAGTTAGGTAAGTGGGGGGGGGAGCTGGCTGGGGGCTGAGGTGTTGGTAAAAGACATGGAGTGCCTGCCAGCTGTAGGTGGACCGCAAGTAGCGCTATTGGCCCAACCAGGCTCAGCGCCTCCGTGTGCGGCTTCCCTTAAGGGCCGGTACTGTGCTGCTCCAGTTCCATGTGCTGCCAACCAGGCAAGCACTCCATGCGGGGCTTCCCCAACACCTTCCCCTCCCTCAGCCCAGGTGGGCAGGCAGGCAGGGATGGAGCATGTCCAGGGGTGCGGCTGCAGCGTCTCCCTCAGCACCTTCCCATACTTTCCTTCTTTCCCAGGGGAGGGAGAGGGCCACATGGCACACTGCGGCACCTCCCTGTCCCCCCACTTCAGCTTACTGTCTGTGCCCACTCCCAGGGGTGGGGGTGAGAACAGTAGTGCCCCTCTGTGGGCCGTACACGTGCTGCCCAGCCAGGGGGAGGGGTGGCTCTCATGTGGTGGCTGCTGCTGCCGTGCTGCTTTCCTGCAGCTGGTCACATGTCTGGCTTCACAGGCAAGTGGCACAGTAGCTGCGGTAGTGGCCGCCGCATGTGAACCCCAGCTCCCTGCAGGAGTTCTCCCCTAACCGGCAACACGTGGCTAGGGGCTGAGGGAAAGCAGCACCGGGCACAGCGGTGGCGGTGCTGGCCGCCATGTGCGAACCACCTTCCCCCACTTCCCCCTGGCCGGACGGCGTGTATGCAACCCACAGAAGGGCACCACTGCCCTTGCCCCCCGGCCCTGTTCCTGGAAGCGGGCACAGAGAGTGGGCTGGGGTGGGGAGGTGTGTGGTGCGCTGCATGAGGCTGACGGCACCTGGTGTACCCCTCCCTCTGCCCCAGGAAAGACGGAAAGTATGGTAAGGTGCTGAGGGAGACTGCTGTGCCCCTGGGCGCGTTCCATCCCCACCCCCCTGCCTGCCTGTGTGCACCCCCCCCTACCCCATGTCATTCCCCCCCCCCCTTCTCGATCTGGCTCCCCCCAGTCCCTTCCCCTTGTCTGTGTGTGTGTCTCCGTGTCTATGCCTGTGTGTGGGGGGCTGTTGTGAGGGAGGCTGGCGGGGGGCCTTTAATTTTAATCATGGCTTTTGGGGGTTTTATCAGAGTATTTGCGGGGATTTTTTTTATCAGGGAAACCCTGCTGATCAGCACACCTAAGTCTACAAACTAGAAGTCATTACTGAATTGAGAGATGCAAAATTGCTTTAAAAAATTAGTCTCCAGTTTTGCCATAAAACTAATTACAAAATACTGGCATATCTTTAAAGTACTATGCTGATATAAATCACTTAATCTCAGTATTCCATTTTCTGGCTTCACACAGAACTTTAAGGTGACATTTGTTCAAAGTCTAATACAGGAATGTTTGTTAATAGTTTGTGAAAATCTTACGGGTAACTTTCCTCTTCATGCTAGAAGTCAGGGTTTCCCAAAAGTGAACAACAGTGCAGTGCAAGTTCTGCTGCTGAAGCGGGAAGGAAAACATTTTTTAGCGAGTTTAAGCGTGCAGGAAAGGCCCTTAGAACTCCAAGCAGAAATCAAGTTGTGTTTCCTACTAGAGGTTCACCGATACATTGGTCCATGTCATATCAGCGCCAGTAAAAGGAAAACTGACATTATCGGCAATAAATGCTGTTTGCATTTTCAGTTGTACATGCACACAGCCAGCCTGGAGCTTGGAGAGAAGCATCTGGCTGGTAAGTCTATTGGGGAAGGGTTGGAGGGAGGGAAAGCTGGCAGGGAGGAGAGGGCGGCAGTTGAGGCCCCTGCAGTGTGGGGCTGGGCGTGGGATGGAGCTGCAAGCGGCTTGGGGGGAGGGGGTGCGGCTCCTGCTGCTGCTGCGCCCACCCCGGGGGAGCCATGGGGGGCATGTACCCCCCCCAGATCTGTGCATGGGGTGAGGGCAGACTGCTGGGGCTGGGGGGCGGCACTGGGCTCTTCCCATTTGGGCTGGGGCTGTGCTCAAGGCGGGTAGCAGTGGTGGAACTGGGAGGAGGGACTTTGGGATGGTAGCCCCCCTTCCAGCGTCTCCATTGCCCACTCCGAGTACAGCTCTGGCCCTCCACCCTGCCCTCCCACCCCACTGGGAAGAGCCTGACGCTGCCCCTGGCCTCAGCCCGCAGCAGCAGCCCGCCCTCACCCCCTGCACAGATCCGGGGGGCACATGCTCCCATGGCTCCCCCGAAGTTGCATGCAGTGGCGAGAGCTGCCCTCCCACACACCCCAGAGACAAGCTGGTTGTGGCTCCATCCCAGCCCCACTCCCTCACTGCAGGGGCCTCGATCTGCGCCTCCTTTTCTTCCCCGCCCCTCTCCCCCCAACACCAGCAAGGCGCTGCTTTCCAATCTGCCATTGGCAAATGGATCAGTATCGGTGGACATGGCTTGTTGATAATGGCCGATATGGCTTTTTGGCCATCAGTATTGGCCCACAAAACCTTATTAGTGCACCCCTGTTTCCTACATCTTGTTATGCAGCACGCAAGTCCCTTACAGATCTCTTCTCCCGAATCCATATTTGAACTGCTTCTCTTCTGAAGGTATGGTTCAGTTGTCAAACACTGCACAGACCTAGTAGATACTAAGATTTCCCAAACTCTTCCTATTGTTCCCTGGTCTCTGAAAATGGTTGCCATTAAATTGCTGTGCCAACAACTTGGTCTTATGACTGCTCTTACCAATCCAGGTATGTTTTGAGACTAGACTTTTATTAATAAAACTAACCACTTGTGCTAATTATTGTTTCTTTTCCCCTACCACAGGAGAGAAGCCATATGAATGTTACATCTGTCATGCTCGCTTTACCCAGAGTGGCACCATGAAGATGCACATTTTGCAAAAGCACACGGAGAATGTGGCAAAATTTCATTGCCCCCACTGTGATACTGTCATAGCAAGAAAGAGTGACTTGGGTAGGTACTTCTTAAATGTGTTGATTAACAATGTAAGGTACTTTTAAACAAATAATGAAGTTGTTTAACTTCGTGGAACAGGAAGCATTTTTAAAAAAAATCATAGGACTTTAGTAGAAACTATATTGCAGTTTATAGTGTCTAGAGTGGTGCAGAATAAGGGGTATGTCAGCCTGAATGAAGTTATCTGTTAATAAAGATTAATTGACTTACAATAGCAGCCAGTTGCTATGGAAGATATTAGTCACTTCTACACTATTCCAGTATAGCAACATGTTTGCCATGCACACAAAACAGGTCATCAGTCTGAACCCCATTAGCCTAAACAAAAATAAAACTTTCAGTTCCATGTGTTTAAGACCGGAAGGCTCCTAGGTCATCTGGCCTGATGTCCTGTATATCACAGATGATTTCATTTCACCCAGGTACCCCTTTACCTTTTTTGTTAGTCTAAGCATTTTGGCATTCAGGAAAGTAGGCTGCATGTTCACAGGCAAAGAACAGGAAAGGTAGAAGTGCTGACATTGCCTGATGCTCTTGTACTGGCTGGGAATTGATTTAGTGAGACAAATGATTCCAACAGGCTTGCCATGCTGTGTGTAGGGTCAGTGATGGAAAATTGCAGAGGTTCCCATCAGTTGAACTTGTGGGGAGAATTTCTTCATGACCTCAAAATCTGATGAGGTATTGTTACTCAGCATGCGAGCAAATTATGCCAGCTAAGCATCCAGAAAGGATTATCCATACCACCTCAGATCACTTGTCCAACCTGCCTAGTTTCCAGTTCAGCAGTGGCTAACCTCTGCTTCAGAGGAAGGCACAAAAGATACTCCACAACAGATTACATCTGTCTAATTGAACATTGGTGAAGAAAATTCATTTGTGACCCTTGCAGAAAACTATCTGAAACCCTGAAGTATAAAGACAACTAATTTATTTTATACTTATTGCTCTGTATTAACATGGTTCGTGCAGTCTTGTTCTTCCCTTGTCTGTGAATGGACAGGCCATGGATAGGGAGACTTACATATTCAGAGGCTAAGATTGTAAGCTCAGAAGGAAGTTTCACAGTATTAAGTATTGCTTTCCCCCAGCACATGCATGTAAACCATCACATTTTCTTCCAGCAGATCGACTAAAGGTTTTTCACTTTTCCAGTTTTGTCTTGAATTTAAGTCACAGATGTGGGGGGAAAAAACCCTCAAAACAGCCCTTTACTTTTAGCTCAGTGCACCCCCATGCCAAGCACAGTGCACGCCGAGAAAATGCATTGCATTAGTTTGACCCAGCTCACCCAACATCTGTATAGATTGAGTACTTCAGCCGGATTTTTT
>NW_005842431.1:240160-259441 GCF_000455745.1 Alligator sinensis
CAGCTCTATTTTTTGGTGCTTTTATCCAATAGCTAATTGAATCAGCTGTTAGATAAAAGTGCCTGACCTATACCGAAGCTGGGAAGCTGGGTCAAACTAATATGCTTCCTCTTCCATTAAAGCGCTGTTTTGTTCTAGTTTGGTTTGGTTTGGGGTTTTTTACATCTGTAAATCTACCCCTTGAGTCTCATTTTGCAGTCATAGGATATTTTTATACCTTTGTCAACAAATTTGGAAAGATTTCCAGGATCAGGTTGGGGGGGAGGGGTGTCTATTTGTTTTTATTCTATCTGTTGTTTTATACAGTGACTGCAGTACCTCTGTCTTCTCTTCCATAAACTCTATTATGTTGAGCTCCTTTAGCCTCATACTATAAGGCTTTTTTTTCAGCCTATGGATCATTTTTGTGACTCCTTTGAACACACCAGTATTTACATATTAGTTTTTGAAGTCTGGACACCAGTGGTCTTGCAGTGTTGTGTACAGAGGCAAGATAATGTCTCCTTGTACTTGATAGTCATCTTTATACACACGAAGATTACATTCACTCTTCTTGTCAAAACATTTTACTGAAAGTTCATGTTGAGACTATTAAGTAGTATGGGCCCCTTAACTCCTTCCAAGACAGTGGCTGGTATTTTAAAATAATTCATTCTTGACAGTCTGATTCCTTTGTTAGCCTACCTGGCCTTCTGTATAAGGAGAAAGCAGTAGGTGTGATTTGTTTTTTGTTTTTTTAGGGTATCATTGTGGACCCACCTAGATATCAGATAGCTGCATAATAGTTGAGAAGCCATGCTTGGAATACTTTGTCAAACTAGAAGGACATTTCAAATGGGACTGTTAATGAGTTGTTCCCAATTCATGCCTACAAGTGTAGCATTAGCTACTCCTTGGTCACTTAGTCATAAAAAAAAATAGTTTATTTCTACCTAACTGAGAAAAATAATCTGGCTCAATAAATCTAAAAGGAAAAATATGCCACCCCAGGAACTAATTTGGAGCCATGAACTGTCTTCTCCACATCCCTTTGTTCATATTGGTAATCTTTTTTAGAAGAAGTTCGATAACTGAAGGCAGTTAACATTCATTGTGCCCTGTGATATGTGGTTCTGACAATAATCATGAAGTCTTGGTCTATAGCAGGGGTTGTCAAGCAGGAGTACGCATACCCCTGGGGGTACTTTGAAAGGTCCCGGTGGGGGGGGGGCACATGGGGGTAAGTGGGGACAGAACGCTGCCACCCTGTGCTGCTGCCTCACAGGAGCAGGGCCGGGGCAGGGCAAGAGCAAGACTGCACAGATGCTCGCCATGCCCCCTCTCTCTGTCTGGCTGTTCCCCACCTCCCCTCCCCCCCCCCCCCCCCCCCTCCTCAGGGGTACACTTATTAAAAAAGGTTGAAAACCCCTGGTCTATAGCAACAATAATACCCAAATAATCTATCTAGTTCACTTTACAGTTTATATTATTTTCTTCTTTAAAACATCTTTTTATGTGTAGTTCTTTTTTCTATGTTTCATTTTACTGGCAAAGAGAATGAAAGGGTCAAAGCTAAAAGTTAAAACAAAGGATCCACCAAAGCCAAAATCTGGCCTGAAGCTCTAGCAGTCTTGTCTTGTTCACTTTATATACACAGACTCCCTCTGCTTTGGAATTTAACTCCTTGTTGTCTTATTAAATAGTTTTTGTGACTTAATTAAAATATATTTAGTCAGATGTTAGTACCTTGGGCTTTCCCAACAAATTAGACTTTGCTCTAGAATGGAAATAGATCTTTTTCATGAGTAGGAAGAGAGACTGTAGAAGGATGTCTTTAATCATGGAGCATGATACTTTTCCAAATAACTCCAAAGCAATAAAGTAGAGACTTTTGGCTTCAAACCAAATGATATGAAGAAACCATGCTCTCCTGAGAAAATAGTTAAGGAATTGTCTCTACCAGTCTTTTTCAAGTATGGAAAATAATAGGTTAAAAACTTTTTCTTGTGATACTAGGTGTCCATTTGCGAAAGCAGCATTCCTACATTGAGCAGGGCAAGAAATGTCGCTACTGTGACGCTGTGTTCCATGAGCGATATGCTCTCATCCAGCATCAAAAGTCTCACAAGAATGAGAAACGTTTCAAGTGTGACCAGTGTGATTATGCATGCAGACAGGTAAGCCTAGGTGACTCCTGAAAAATCACAATGGCTGCATGAGCAGTTAACTTTGAACAGAGTGAATGGCACAACAAACTATGAGCTAGAAATCGGGATGTTAGATGGGGAGCATGAGCAAGTGGGCTTAACTGTTGCTCCTTGTCGCATTGAAATCTTGGGGACTACCTCATTCTTCCTCCCTCTCGCTTACCATGTCTTTGTGAAGTTAGTTCTCAGGAGCTTAGCTGGTATCTTGAGTGATGATCGTACGGGTGAGATCGGTCTTCTGCAGGGCTGTACCACCCCCACACCCTGCCCTTTTCCTCTCGGGTGACAAGTCGTCTCTTCCTGCTGGTATCGAGTACAAGTCACTGGTTCTTGGATCCTCTCCGACCCGGTTGGCTGTGGCCTTTGTGGGAGGTCGTGGCCATGCCCTCTAGGCAGGTTGCTCCTCCTCAAATGTCTGTACCCTGCTTGCAGTAGTCTTCCTTCTCTCTGGGATCAGTGGGTCCAGGAGAAACGGAGTCTCTGCTTGCCAGTCCCAGGATTCACATTCCAGTGCTGCTGGGTCTCAGGCGTGGACTCTTGGGCTGGATTAATCAAAACTCAGATGTACAGGGGGATCAGGCTTTTCCCCTTGCTATACTTCTCTAACTCGGGATTGCTACCTAACAACACAAAGGAAATCCAGGACCCTGCAAGGCTAGATGCCATTGGTGTCCTTTCCGCCCTCTTTCCTGAGAGCGTAATTTTCTCTCTCTCTCTCTCTCTCTCGGGCCAATCAGTACAGGCCCTTGGGGCACATGCTCCTTGGGCCAGGTGTGTGGCAAGCCGGCTCCTGTCAGGCAAGTTCCCTTCCCCGGAGCTCCCCAAGAGCACCGCGGCAGCACAGCTTGCTCCACCTCTGCTGGTGGAGAGCTAAGCCTCCTAGCAGTTTCCCTTAGCTTGCTGGGTGACATAGTGCCCTGGACCTGGCTGGGTAAATTTTTTTTCTTTTTTTTTCCTTTTACAGAGCTTGTGCCCAGTGGGTCGGGACAGCACCGCTTGTCCAAGCCCCACCAGGTGCCTCTTCCCCAGCCCCTGCTACAGGGAGCTACTAACTTTGGTAGCTAGTCGCATTTAATGCCAATGATTGTAATCTGTTTAAGGTTAAGAGAAGGTTCAGTGGCTCTTGATATGTTGTAACCTCCAGAAAGAGGCGCACTATAAGCTGTCTTCTTTAGAAGACAAAAAGAATATGCTTGGTTCAGGACAAATAGAATGTAAAGAGGATGCCAGCATTGGGATAATGCTTCTAGACTAAAATGTTAGTGCTATTCCTCAGTAAAAAAAAACTGTGAACTTTTTACATTCATAAACATCAGCTTAGATCATTGTTGCTGTGCATCTTGTTTATTCTTCTGAATGTGTGTGTTCTTTAATAACAGGAGCGGCACATGATCATGCACAAACGTACCCATACTGGAGAAAAGCCTTATGCCTGTAGCCATTGTGATAAAACCTTCCGTCAGAAACAGCTCCTTGATATGCACTTCAAACGTTACCATGACCCCAACTTTGTCCCTGCTGCCTTTGTCTGTTCGAAGTGTGGTAAAACATTCACTCGCAGGGTAAGCAAGTAGAGCATGGTTTTTTTTGTTTGTTTTTTTTTATTGACCTCTATAGGGAGAGAGAGATGGTTCTGTAAAACAGTAAGTGGTAAGGCCATGTTTGAGAGAGACCTGGACATCCCTCATAATCATCTTGAGTGCATTCTTTACAGCAGTAATGTTATAAGCAAACTGAAGAGACATTAGGACAAAAGCCAAAATAAGACCCAGGAGTTCAGCTTGTTTTCTGGATGTTAGATAAATCTTCTTTATAAAGAGGAGTGAGTTTTGAGAAGTACTGCTTGGGTTCTGAATAGAGGCCTGCTTACCCGGTTTTGATTTTTAGTACTCTTCTTTCCCCTCACTAGAACACCATGGCTAGACATTCTGATAACTGTTCTGGCCCAGATGGTGCAGAAGGAGAGAATGGAGGGGAGCCGAATAAGAAGGGTAAACGTGGAAGAAAAAGAAAGATGCGATCTAAGAAGGAAGATTCATCTGACAGTGGTAAGAGCTCTGCTTACTGAACAGGTTAAATGTACCAAGAATTTTGTGTGGCTTATAATTAACCATATTCTTCCTACTGATTCTTCACTAATCAAGATCTGTCTTCACTGAAAGTTTATATTTTAATTACTGTGTATGTGCTTCATTTCACCTGAAAATTTGGTATTAAGTGAATAACTTTTAATATTGCTGACTGAAGTTCTAACATGACATGTTCTGCACTGATCTTAGTAGGCCCTCACTATTATGGAATACTGGCATCTATGGCCAGTTGGTATAGTGGTTGGGGCAAAGGTGTATGTTGAGCCTTCTTTCTGGAGAACAGAGTTTTATTATTAATTTTAGGGGAGTGGATGTAGTAGATACAGTTTTAATTTCCTTGTACAGTAGATGGATTTTTCTGACTGTCAGCAGGAGGGGTAATTCTTTACTGTGTATATGAGTAAGGAGTGATATTGCTCTGTATTGTTGTGAATTAACAGTCAAACTTGTAGTGACCTCTGAGCTAATGTGGCTCTTAATCCCTCTTTGTGGTATATGATGTGAGGGCTTTTGGCCCTTGGAGATGAGGTACAGTGATTTGGAAATATTCATTGCCTTAAGTCATTTTTAGAATTTCATTTTATGCGTAGTACATGGAGGTCTCAGTGAAGACCAGTGTGTCCTGGTGCCCAGGCATAGAATTATTGAAACAAAACAAGCGTGGAGTGAGGTTTGTGACTTGCAGAAGGTCACTCACCAGGTAGAACCTGTCTCCTGCTTTCCATACTAGCCACTCAATTTTGCTTAAGAATTTGCACAAGTTTGCTTAGAAAATGTACTAAATCTTTGTTCCATACAAGCAGTGTAGCGCTATTTTATTTTCACAAGTTCCTTGAATATGACCAGTTCTCCATTTGAGTAATTGTTCACCTACTTTCTCACTGAGGGGAGAAGAGAAGGCTCGGCCCCTGAGTCTTAAACTAGAGACTTTTTGCCTTGGCAATACTTGCAGAATGGGCTTCAACATAGCCTTGCTCCCAGGAGATGGAAGAGCTGGTGTGCATTTCCTACCTCTGTCCCCCTCAGTAACCTGGCTGAGATGCTGCAAGTGCCCCAGCAATCAGTGCCTGCACTATGTCACTAGCCAAAGGCACCTTCCATCAATGCCTCCTGCATATATTGTAATACCTCCATCAGCCAAATCCACCCTACAGAGCTTCCTAGGAAAAGACAGAGCTTTCCAAGCATAAGCAGTCTTCCAGTTTTCCAGTCTTCCCCTCGTTGTAAGTCATCCAACATACAAAGCTTTTGTTGTGGTTGAGAGCTATGGTAATCCCACGTGACCCTTCTTTCAAATAGCCTGTCCTACCTTTTGAGATTCATAGAGCAGGATAACCGCAGACTATTAGGGCTTGGAAACATTTCTCCAGTGGCTATGCCACCAGATTTGCTGTCATACCACCTCCAAATCCCACATGCATGTCTCTTTTCAGGGACCCTTCTCACAAGAATGCTGTGATGGCAAGTCCCTGTCCTGCCAATGATCAGCTGAATGTTGGCACCATCAGGGCTGCCCCAGTGCTGCCAACAATCAGCTGATCAGCAGTTGGCAAGGACTGCACTGGGGCTCATGCCCTAGTACAGTCCCATACTGCCAGTGATCAGCTGATTGTCAGCATCCATTCAAGCCCTGTTGTAGTCCCAGATTCAGTTGACAGTTAGCAGATTGTCTGCTGTTGGGAACTACTGGGACCAGTTGGAGACCCTGGTGTGGTCTGTTCTGCCTCTTGTTCATTTCAAGCCATGATGGAAACCAGGCACAACATTATTACACAAAAAGGTGTAATAATTATGTGGCAAGTTGCGTGTTTTGTTGTCATTTATGCCTGAACACGTGGTCAGGTTACGCTTAGGATGAGATTAACTGGTTAATCATGTTTTAAGTGTAATGTATGCCAGGGTTTTAAGGCATTAACTTAATTTATAAACTTTTCCAGGACCTAAAGCAGGTTTTGGAAGTTGTTGTTAATAATCAAACTTACCACTGCACTCTGAATTTTTCCATAACTAACGTACTCAAAATATCCCAATTTTTTTCTTAATTGAATGAAATAGAGTTTTTAAATCAAGCTTTTGAAAGATAGTTTTTCAAAGGTAGATTTTACTATTGAATTAAGTGAGGTCTTAAGTATTTATTGTGCTACCTAAAGAGCAAAATCCCAGAATAATATGCTCTTCAACTTGTGTAGATACAGATATTTATCAAAAACTGTAATGCACTAGTACACACTTTATTGGAAGTATAGTTAATTTAACAGAGGGCTGCCCAGCTTCTGAGGGGCTGGAGGCTTGTGTGTCACACTGGGTGCCCCCTGCAGTATGCCCTCGTGTGCCCCATTTTTGTTGCAAAGAACTCAGACCACAGCAGGTCAGAATGTTTTTGATACTGTGGATTCCTATTTGAAATCTCTGGGTTTATCTTGTGAATTGCATAGATGGTTACACCCTGTGGCATACCCTGAAAAAGACTGCAGCGCACTGGTTGGGAATTGCTGCTTTAGACTCAAAGCATAAGAAAGTTCTCAACCACAGTGCCTCGGGGGAGGAAGGGGGGTCTAGAGGAGACTTCCCTAGGTCTCTCCCAGCCCTCCATTTGCAAATGGAGCATGGTAACTAGTGAAGATTCCCATTGACAGCCATCTCTGCATTTGAATCAAGCCCTGCTCTTCCCTTCAGTTGGAAAAATGTTTCATGGTGACAGCAGTAATTGTCACTACTGGACATGGGGTCAGACCTTCTTTTTCCTGCTTTGCTAGATGATGTTTCCAGCCTTCCAAGATGAGAATATCCCAGTATTGAGAATGCCTGCCTTAAACTCCTCACCCCTAGTACTTCTGTTTGCCTTCTCTACCATCAATATTTACTCTCCAAGGATGACTGTAGGGAGGTGATTCTGTCTCAGAATGAAGAAGAGTGTTGTTCTTTCTCTCCATAGGGAGACTTTGTTGATATTTTGCTTCTATATAAACTGAAAACTTACTTCATTTATTTTCTATTTTTAAAAGAAGAAAATGCTGAGCCAGATCTGGATGACAATGAAGAAGAGGAGGAGACGGCAGTAGAAATTGAGGCTGAACCAGAAGTGGAGCAAGTGGCCCCTGCACCGCCTCCTGCTAAGAAACGAAGAGGAAGGCCACCAGGCAAAGCCAACCAACCAAAGCAGCCCCAGCGTAAGTTGCTGCCTGAGCTCCAAACTAGGCATCCAGGTTAATAAGCTTCTTGGATGTCTCCTTAATGAAGGGTTTTCACTCACTCTAATGGAGCTGATAACTTTTAACTGTGTGTTTGCTGTCTCTTACTCTTTTAATGAGACACCTTTGCCCACCTTCAGGGCACACTGCAAGTCTTATATGTGAGTTTCTTGAGAAACCTATAAAGCTGACCTGTTTGGGACCAGTACCAAGAAAGGAGAGGAGGAAAGTTGCCTTTCCTTTGTAAGTTAACATACTTTAAATCAGGGCTGTTTAACTTCTAAGTCTCCAGGGGCTACACATGTCACAGGCCACATGAAGTGAGCCAGGAGTTACCAGGCTGTTCAGACATCCCCACCCCCTGCCACTCTGTGCTGCTGTCTGGGCACCCCATCCCCTCTCTCACTGCTGCACCAGGCACACTTGCACTTCTCTCCTCGCTTCCCATCACTGCTGCACTGTGTGGGCATGATGTCCCCCTCTCCTGTTGCTCTGCATACCTGTGCAAGCATCTCTCCCACCATTGTACTGGGTACCCTCCCTCCCACTGGTGCCCCCTGGGGGTATTGATCCACCCCTGCAGCCCAGATTTGCCCTCAGCTCCCTGGTTGTGGGACCAGGGACAGGAAGCAACATCCAGAGGAAGGAGAGGGAGCCCAGATACCCTAGTTGCTGTTACAGCTGGAGCAGTGAGGGGAGCACCAACCAGGTGAGAGCAGAGGGGCGTACAACTTTACCCCCTTGTAGGCTATATGTTGCCTGTGGGCCACCATTTCGACAGCCCAGCTTTTAAATCTGTGTAAACTGCTTCCAGATGCCATGGGAAAATGCACGTTAAAAGCTTTAAAAAAAAAAAAAAGCCTTATAATAATTCAGGTTATAAAGCAACATAAAATGGTTCAGATTATGTGCTCCACCAGCCCCATGGAGCTCAGCCTGACAGCAGGAGGTGGAGGGAGGGTCCGTGGCGGAGCCACTTGGAGCGCAGCCCTGGCCCTGGCTCTCCCCTGCCTCCCGCCACCAGGCCTGGGGCCAGTGGCAGCACCAGTCTTCCTGGCACTGGATGTGGGCTGCGCCCAGTGCTCATCCCAGGCGGCAGCCTTCTGTCATCCCGCACCCCGGGGAGGAGTTCAGCACAGCCCTCCCGGGCATGGGAGCCCTCATATCTGCAGGCGGGATAACAGGAGGCTGCTGCTGCCAGCAAGTGACACCAGATCTGCTTGTAGCAGTTTGAGATGCAGCTTCCCAGAAGCCCCTGCACCTGTCTCCTTGAAAATTGGCAGGCTGCATGCCCTCAGAAGGGGCTACCATCCAGGCAGTGTTCATCGAAATCAGGCATGAAATGACAAAGTTATAGGCATTTTCATGATTCCCCATTATAGCCCATAGGTGAAACATCGAAACGCATCCAAAGAGCGAAACAGTTTTGACAAAATGGAACAGTGCTTCGAAACTAAACAAAATGACAAAACAAAACACTGTCCCTTTTAAACAGCAAAACACAAGTCAAAATGAAACGGTGCTGTTTCTCACAGTCCTGCTGATCACCATATGAACACGCAGAGACCTTACCGTAACATTTTAAGAATAAAGAGCAGTAAAAATATTATATGGCATCCAAAGAGAAGTTATGGTTAGAAACCCAAGTGAACCTCCTCACCTATTCAAGAAGTACTGCTACCCTACTGGCCTACAGTATACTGGAGGCCCCAGGTGGACTCTGGCAAGGTGTCCAGTTCCGGTGTCTAGATGTTTACACTGTGTTCATCACTGCTGTATGAGTAGAGGTTTATAGTAGTGCATTCACATCAGTTAGGAGATGGCAGTGTTGAGTTAACTTACATCCAAGCAGTTACTACAGTCTTGGTTAAATAATGTATGCCATGTCTCGGATGCTGCCTCTGGTAATGCAGATGCATGTAGAGGCTGCTGCAAGGAAATAGGATAGAGCACGGTCATGATTGTTTGGAAGACTGGCAGACAGGTCAGATTTTTGGCTGCAGGAAGCAGTTGAACAAGTCTACACTGCAGATGGCATATATCTCCATTGCTTCCCACCCACACCTTCAAAAGGCAGGCATGGAATGAATGCATATGTCCATGATTGAGACTTATTATAAAATCATAGAGAAATAGGGAATTGGACCTCCACAGGTCATCTAGTCTAGCCCCTTGCCTCAGGCAGGATCATCCCTATTCAAATCATCCCATACCAATTTGTTACCTAACCTATTAGCAAAACTACACAGTCAATCCTGACACACCCACAGGACTTAACACCCCACCTTGCCACATGTAAAGCAAGGGGACTACAGCAACCAATGTCCTGCTGCTGTGAAGGTTGTTTAAAATACTCCTGAGAGATCTAAGGAAAAATCCCCTGCTATGGAGAAAAGCAGCACCCCCCAACTCCATGAGTCTGTACCAATCTGACCATGGGGTAAAATTCCTTCCTGACTCTAAATATCTGACCCTGAGCAGAGGGCAAGACCCTCCAGCCAGAAACCTCTGGTTTTGCATCCCAGCAGATGCATTGTTCTTCTTGCCCTTGTCCTTTCTTGCAGTGAGTTCAGACGGTATGAAAACACTGCAAAGACATTTTGGGCCCTGTTTTATGGAGTAAGGTGGATTTTCTAAAAAGATGCAGCTTCAGATTCTGTAATAAATTGTTTTGTGAAGAAGGTTATAAGACACTTTGAAATTAGACATTTCTAGCATGCAGCCTGCCTATAGGATTGGTGAGCTCTATTTTGAACTCTTTCTCTTTCCTATTAGCTACAGCAATCATTCAGGTTGAAGACCAGAACACTGGTGCAATTGAAAACATTATAGTTGAAGTAAAGAAAGAACCTGATGCAGAAACAGTAGGAGAAGAGGAGGAAGCTCAGCCTGCTGTAGTGGAAGCTCCCAATGGAGACCTCACTCCCGAGATGATTCTCAGCATGATGGACCGGTGATGGAGGAAAGGCCGCGCGTGCTGACTGAACTGGCCTGGGCTGTGTTTAAGCGGCTCAAATCTATTTTTCCTTTTACCTTTTCTTGGCTTTGGGAAATGCATCATTTTAGACCATTTTACCAAACATACTGGGAAATAAAACTTCAAAATGATGTTAGAATGTGATTTAACTAGAACTTGCTGTTTTATGTTAGCATTACTACAGGATCATGGAACATTAGGAAATATTTTGGAGTCCTCGAGGGTTTCCTCAGATGCTCGGTTTTTGATCTGAACTGCATTGTAATGATGGTCCAAGGACAGTGTTTACATGCAACAAGTTTTAATACAAAAGTGGAAAAGCAAAAGCCCAGACTAAAGTAATGTGGTAAACCACTCCGGACTTGTCCATCCAGTTCCCAGAGTCCTCCAGCCTCCTTCTCCCAGTAGTGTTTTTAACTGTAAATGCAGACTTGGGAAGGTTCTAGACTTTTAAAATGTTTTTGTTTTTGCTTTTCCCCACTGACTAGCTCCGGTTCTCCAAGTCGGCTGCACACGGTAGTTTTGGCATGCTCCAGCTGGTTTCTGTCCTTAATATGCTTTGCTTTCTGCAAAGCATTTCTGTAATGGTCAAGCTTGTAAATAACTTTTTTTTACATTTTAATCTTTTTTCCATTAATTAAGAGGTATGAAAAATGCAGTTTCCGTAAACCCCAGTATTTTAATTACTTCCAAATGAAGTGACAAGAAAATTGGTGGAGTGTAAATGTTGGAAAACCTGTTGACAACCAATCATGTAGAGGAGAAAAGTACCCAGACTATTTGCTTGCTGAACAACAGAAACCCAGACGTGAAACCAGGTTACAAAGCACGTGGAACTGGCATTTGAAACATGTATAATTCCCTTCTTTTCAGTTATACCTTCACGACTACATTTTCTTTGCTCTATTTTGTAGTTGTATTTTGTGTTTATGAATCCAATGTTAAGACAGAAGTGGTGATTTTTGTATTTGGGTCACTGCAGCCCTCAACCTGGGCCAGGAAATTTTACTAGGTCAGTAATTATAAAATTTTGGATCTCTAATGAAAAAAAGGAATAATGTGAAATACAAATGATGCCTGTATATGAACCGTCACATGTTTAAAATATGTAAGCTTTTTATAGAGCCTCAGTCTTGCTGATTTCAAACAAATTTTTCTTCTATGTATCGCTTTTAAAAGAGCTATCAGTTTAGCTATCAGACTCTAGGTTGATGCATTTTTGTACTTAGCTGTACTGTGTGATATTTTTCATTATTTTAGGAAGCCAACATGAGAAAAAAAAACTGTTATAAAATATGTAATGGGGTTTGAAAAGCTGAGAAGGAGAATATACTGCTGTACAGCTAATAAATAATAATGGATTAACATGCATGCTCACTGACTGCTTTCTTTATACTGTGAAACCATTTCTCTTTGAACTCCCAAGCTGTTCTGTGGCTGTCTTAGGAAAGATCTTTCCTGCAACTGGAAGGGCCCTAAGCAAATTGCAAATCTGGAATTGTCACGGGTACCATGCACAAGAAAGCATTCTTATTTTAATCACGTATAATATGTTGTTGGGAATGTTACCGCTAGAGAAAGTTGACAAACTACTCATGTTAGAGAGCAGTGCTGACAGTATCAGTTGCATCTGTTCATACAGACGCTGATGATTTGGCTTGTAATCTATTTTCTCAGGTAGTGCATTTAGGGATCTTTAGTTGGTGGCTAAAAAACTATTTAATTAAAGCCCAATCTGTTTCCCAAAAGGAATAAAAAGTAAATTTGTATCTGCCTCCTACCCTGTGCTCTCCCCTGTTTACATTTTCTGTGTTTTAATGTTAGCTCTGGGAACTTCTAAAAAGAGGATTAGGGAGTTCAGACTCTAGCAGTCTGGAAGGTACAAGCAGATTGCATGGTTAAGCAATTTTGTGCAACAGCTTTTACACAAATGGCTTTGCATAATTGTAATTGCTACATATAGAGGTCAGAAATCTTTCTACATAGAAACAGGTTTTTCAAAATCATAAATGGGAATTGTTTCATGCTAGATTTCAAATAGGAGTTAGGTGCCCAACACAGGTTATGTCAAGGTGCTAGTTTATGGGGACAGATGTACCAGGAAATGGGCCTGTTTATGGGACAGATGCATCTCTGACTGCAATGTCTTGGTTAAGGACCATCTTGCCCCTCTTTCACCTTCATGATCTTCCTGGATGCACCCTCTCAGACAACATGGTGCTTGTATTCTTTGGGAAGAACTGTGATTCTCCCACTCTGGGCCCATGGCTACAATACTCTGTATTAGCCATGCTCACCCAGCAAGTTAAAATGGGCTTGTCACATGTGGTTCTTCACTTTGGGAATCTGACCAGTGAGAAAAAATAATAATATTAATTTAGCATTAGAGGCCTTTGGCTGCTTCTGCAATTTTCATTCATTCCCAGCTGTAGTGTGCCTTCACCCTGCAATCATCCACATTTAATTTATGTAGGTCTGACACCACGTCATCTAGCCATCTTTGTCTTGGTTGTCCAGGTGGCCTTCTCCCCTCCAGCACCTTGAGGAGCACTTTCTTTAATGTTCTAATTGATTCTGTTCCTTCAGTGTGGCCCAGCCACTGTAGTCATTGTGCTGATTTCTTGTGTCAGGGTTGGGTCCCTGTATAGTTAGTGCAACTCATTATTGGTTCCTGTGTGCCATTCTAGTGTTATGGAATCATACTCTGTACCAAAGATTTTTCTGTATAATCTTCTTTTCAAAATGATCTAATAGCATCTTGTTGGTTTATGAGAGAACCCAGGGTTCATTGCCATAGATTATACATGGCCTGAATGTTTTTATAAACTTGAAGCTTAGTTTTCCTTGGGATGAGCTTTGGTGACACAAGCTTGTGCAATGCGACGTAGGCTCTGTTTCCTGCCTCCATTCTTCCTTTAAAGTAACTATCTTTCTTAAACTACATCTTGTGTAATCTTCATTGGATCAAACCATGGCATAAGAGAGGGTATGTTACCATATTTTCTCACATACAACACACATCCTATTTTTGGAATGCCCCAAGAAAATTTAAAAAATTTGTATCAGGGCTGGGGGCCCCATGCTGGGGCCCCATCTGGCATGTCTGCTCTGGGGCAAGCAGCAGGGCCTGTCCAGCACACTGGTGCTGTATCTGCGTAGTGCACTGGAGCTCCATCTAGCATGCCAAGCCAAACATAACAGGTTTAGGAGTCTGCTGGGTCAGTATGCTGGGGCTGACTGCATACCAGCCCCACCTGCCATCTCATTCCAGCATGCTTTTGGAAAAGAAGTCTTGCCACAGATCCAGAAATTTGTTTGATGGGAAAGAAGTGTGTGTGGCAACATTAATTGCTGTGACTTCCAGAACCACGGCAATGTTGCCACTGCTCTATGCCCCATCCCAACTTCTGGACCTGTGGAGAGCCCTTTTCCTCGCATATAATGCGCACCCCAGTTTTCCCCAGCTGTTTTTTTTATTTGTTTTTTTTTTGGAGGGGGAAGTGCAAGGGTTTTTTGTTTGTTAATTAAAATACAGTAAAACACTTGTACAAACCTTTCCCTTCAGGGTGATGTCCCTTCTATGCTGATGTCCTAGTCTCATTGTTCAAAGATTTTTGTTGTTTTTTTTTTTTTTTTTTTTCCTGAACCGTAATATAAATATGCTTTACTTTTGTTTAGACCAGGGTTGGGAATATTTCTGGGCAGAGTGTCAAAACCCCCACATCCTCTATGTGTAACATGTTGGTGTGTCAGGGGCAGATGGTGGGGGAGCTGCAAGGGGCCCAGTCCTTGTTGTGGCAGCACAGCCTAGGGCCCTTCCCCCACCGTCCACCTGAAGGTTTGTGCCCCCACCAGCCAGCAAGGAACTGGGCTGGGGCTCCGCGGACTGCAGTGGAGTTGCTTGCTGCCTCTTGTGAGCAGTCTGGAGTTCATGGCCAGTGGCATGGGCCTGCCTAGAACCCAGACTGGCTCTGGCAAGCAGCCAAGAGGCTGCAAGTAGATGTACTGGGGTGTGTGGAGCTCCAGCTTGGCTTGTTGCTGGCATCAGGTGCACCCATGCCTCAGGCAGATGGCAGGGGAGCGGCAAGGAGCCCAGATCTTTGTGGCAGCGTAGCCCCATCCCATCTCATCCCATGCCATCCACCCCAAGGCATGCGTACACCCACCACCATTAGCAAGCTGGACCAGGCCTCTGCCTACCCCAGTGCAGCTGCTTGCAGCCTCCTGTCTGCCTGCCACAGCTGGCCCAGGCTCAAGGCAAGCTCCTACTGCCCACCATGGAGCCCAGGCTGCTCACAGGAGACAGCAGGGAAGCTGTACGCAACTCCACTGGGGTCTGCAGAGTCCTGGCCAGCTTGTTGCTGGCAGTGGGTGCAAGCATACCTCTGGGCGGACAGTAGGGAAGGGGCCAGGGCTGCGCTGCCAAAACAAGGATTGTGCCCCTTATGGTTCCCCTGCCATTTGCCCCAAGGCATGTGCGCCAAACAAAATGCCTGTACATGTCATGCTCTGGCACATGTGCCAGGGCTTGCTAGACCCTGATTTAAACCAGTTGTCTCAGTCTTGCCCTGTGGCAAGGAGGAATAGTTGTTCTTACTCTTCTTTATGGTAGCCTTTCAAATATTTGAAAACTGCTATCATGCCCTTTCTTAATCTTTTTCTTGCAAGAAGTAGTTCTTTAAACATTTCCTCCTGTAGCTTGCATTCCAATCCTTTTACCATCTCTGTTTCTTGTCTTTAGATCTTCTCCAGTTTCCTACATCCTTAAAATGTAGTACCCAGAATGAGATGTTTGCCATCTGAGGCCCAACCAGTACCGTGTTGAGTGGCATTAACGTGTTCTGTCTTGCATACAGTATTTCCCTTAATGCTGCCTAAAATAGCACTTGCTTTTTCTGATTCAGTACTGCATTACTGACAAGTTTGCAATCCATTCTAACGCTAGATCCTCCTCAGGAGTGCCAGTGCCTAGCCATGTATTCCACATTCTTTGTTTGCATTTTGTTCTGTCTTTTGTGTAGCCCCTTACATATGTCTTTTGTTGAATTTCATTTTATTGTCTAGTGGCCAGGGCTGCTTGTACATGCCACGGGTTTACTTCCGTTTAATTCTCCTTAGATTTCATATTTCATAGATATTATGGATGGAAGGGACCTCAAAAGATCATCAAGTCCAGACCCCTGGCCCAGGGGCAGGAAGTCAGGGGGGTCAAAGGATCCCAGCAAGATAAGTGTCCAAACGCTTCTTAAAGGAATCCAGAGTATGTGCCTGCACCACCTCTGGAGGGAGTCTATTCCAGGCCTTGGGGTCTCAGACAGTAAAGAAGTTTTTCTTTATGTCCAGCCTGGAACGGTCTTGGAGGAGTTTGTGACCGTTGGACCTTGTCATCCCTTTAGGGTGCTCTGGTGAACAGACGTTTCGACAGATCCTGATGCACACCCCTGATGTACTTATAGGCTGCCACCAAATTGCCCCTGAGCCTGCACTTTTCCAGGCTGAAGAGTCCCATGGCTCTCAGCCTCTCTTCAGAAGGCCTATTCTGCCTTCTGATCATGCATATGGCTCTCCTCTGGACTCTCTCAAGCTTCTCCACATCCTTCTTGAATTGTAGAGCCCAGAATTGGATGCGGTACTCCAGCTGCGGTCTCACCAAGGCTGAGTACAGCAGGAGGATGACATCCTGAGATTTACTTGAGAAGCATCTGTGGATGCAAGCCAGAGTTTGGTTTGCTTTACCAGCTGCAACATCGCATTGGTGACTCTTGTGGTCAATCGTGACCCCCAAGTCCCTTTTGGCCTTGGTGCTTGCGAGTGCAACACTGCTGAGCCTATAAGCATGCTGCAAGTTTTTGTCCCCAAGGTGGAGTACCTTACATTTATCAGTGTTGAAAGTCATCAGGTTTGTATCTGCCCACTTTTTTAGCCTATCCAAGTCAGCCTGGATTACCAACCTATCCTCTGGTGTGGATGCTGTACCCCAAAGTTTGGTGTCATTGGCAAACTTGGCCAGTCCACACCAGTATACACGTCGTTGATAAAGACGTTGAAGGGAACAGGCCCAAGGACAGAGCCTTGGGGGATACCACTGGTCACGGAACGCCGTTGACCACCACTCTCTGAGTCCAGCCTCGGAGCCATCAGACTGCGATGTAGCCAAGACCACAGTTGGCCAATTTTTCCAAGAGGAGATCGTGGGACACCAGATCAATGACTTTTTTGAAGTCCAGTTTTATGACATCAATCTCTTCTTCCTTGTCCAGGTGATATGTCACCTGGTTGTAGAAGGAGATCAGATCAGTCTGATGAGATTTGTTTTTTAAATACACCACTTAAATTTAGAGCGAAGTAAACCCCCATGGCGTGTACACAAGGGTCAGGTCCAATCCTTGCCTGCCTCTCTGGCAGCAGAGCCGGGGGAGGACGAAGCACCGGGCCCCCAAACAGCTCAGGCAGGCAGGGAGCAGGGGGGAAAAAAGACCAGGCTCACCGTTTTGTTGTTGTTGTTTTTTTTTCCTTCAGTGGAGCCTGCCTGCCCAGGCTGCCGTTGGGCTGCCTGCACAGCCCCTGAACTGCACAGGGCCCAATGCTTCTCTTTGTGGCTGTAAGGTAGCAAATTAAAACACCTCAGACATGTTTTATTTTGCTGCATCCCAGTCATTTAATGCGCAATATGCCACTGACAATGTAAACAGCCGCACCATTAAAGCACATTACACCGCCAACAGTGTAAACAGCCGTACCATTGAAGTGGTGCAAAAGGGCATTTAAGCCACTTTAAAAGCCAGTTTTGTGGTGTGTACAAAGGCCCCAGATCTCCAATTTATCAAGATCCTTTTGAATTCCTTTCTGTCGAGTATTTGGCAAGCATCTGTTCTCTTACAGGTTGGCTGATCTCCTACGCAAGGTTTTAAACTAGGTTTGTCCGGAGATGGGGACGCTGAAGACAGGGTGAACCTAGGATCAATGAACTATGAGCCATGCACTGGAACAGTCCACGTAAGTACCAAAGGGCCCGTTAGACATCAGGACAAGGGGGTACCAAGACCACCCATCGGGCGGCTTAGGTGTCTGTCTCTATACTAATGCTAGGAGCATGGGGAACAAGCAGGAGGAACTCACACAAACAAAGACTTTGACTTGGTTGGGTTAACAGATTGGGAAGTAGGCAGTGAGGGCTATAGGCTGTACAGTCATGATAGAGTGAGGAAAAATGGGGAGTGGGGAGGAGATAGCATTGCTCTCAGGGCTGTGCAAAATTTCACCAGCTGTTTTGTTTTGACAGTTTTGACTCGTTTTGAGCTCGAAACAGCAAAATCAAAATGAAACAAAGGGCTTTGAAACTAAATGAGGGCAGCCAAAACGTTTCGAACGTTTTGAAATGTTTAGAGTTTTGAAGCTGAATCTGGGCTTGCCTGCAGGGAAGCAAAAGGGGGAAGAGGGGGGAAGGACCGCTCTGATATTGATTGTGTAGCTGGCCAGTGACTGATCTTTCACTGAGGTCCCTTCCAATCCCAGTGCTCTGGGGGAGGGATGGAAAAACAGTATAAAAAGCAGCATTGTTTGAACTCAGCTGCTTTCTACCTCGGGGTCAGTTACTGAGATGTCTTCCAGAAGCTCACCAGCGTTAGACAACAAAGGCTACCGTTTATTTCCTACTTGCTAGCCTAGCAAGTGAGATTCAGCAATACCTTTTGCTTTCTTTCTATACCCTTTTATTTTAGTATTATATTCATTGATTGATTCCTTTCGATTTGTTCCTCCCACAAAATCCTTTTTGTTTAGTCTATTTTGATTCTTTTCAAATCTGTGCTTGCTCTCACAGTGTGCATTCCATTCACTGTGCAGGGAAGCACAGCATAATTACATTACATATTATAATATAGAATTTATATAGGAAAACACATGCATACATTTATATATTTTTATTTTACTTATTACATAAATACATACATACATTGCATAAATACATATGCATACAATTACCTTATCTACATATATTACATAAATCGGATAGATAACTTTACAGAAGAAGAGACAGATTTTCCAGCACACCAAGGCAAAGACAAGACACTGAAACACACCATGAAGCATGGTGGAAAGGCAACTGGCAGTCCTTCAAGGAGGGGCAGAAGAGGGGGTAGGGGGAGAGCTGTAAGTTTTTTCCCACCCCCAACTGAGAGGCAGTCTCTCTGCCACAACAAGCAGGCATAAGGCTTCCACTAGTACAGGCAGCAAGGAGAGGGGGGCACTGCCAGTGCCAGTGCCACTGCCTGTGCGTGAGTCTGCATCCCCTTCAAGAGTACCAGCCATAATGCCCCGCCCCGCTACCACCATGACAACCAGCACCAGCATGATGGTCTCCACACCCTTTTCACTCCCTATGCTGAGCCTTCCAGTGCCAGAGAAGGAGCTGGAGCTGAGTGCCCTAGCAAGGGAAATTCTGGGGAAGAAGGGGGAATCATCTGAGTTTGTGCTCCACACCCCTCAAGTTTCCCCTAGAGCCAGGTCTCCTTCCCCAGAAGGCACTTCAGAGGAAGCTGAGGTAGAGGGTGTGGAAGCAAGCAGTAGGGCTGCGCGAAGCTTTGGATAGTGATTCTATTCAGAGGAGATTCAGCCCAATTCAGTGGCTGAATCTCTGAATCTTAATTGAATTGGGACCATTTTAAAGGTCTGAATCAAATCAAAGCTCTGAATCTTCGGAAAATATTTGGAGAGCTTTGATGATTCGGGCAGTCCCCGGTGGTTGCAGCAGGGAGCTGCACCTGACTCCGGCTGGTAAGTACTAGGGGTGGGGGAAGGGGGAGCTGGAGGAGGGGACTGCTGGGGGAGAGGACCAT
>NW_005842431.1:259627-260647 GCF_000455745.1 Alligator sinensis
AGCTCCTGGTCCAGCCTCGGGGCTTCGGGGGCTCGTGCAGATCCCCCCACGTGGCGTGAAGCAGTGTGGGGAGCAGCAGGGATCACCCCCCGCTGGCAGGAGCAGTGAGCCCGAGGTTTTTGTAGGATTTTTTCTTAAAGGGCCGGAGCTGGCCCATGCGGGGCACCCATGGAAGGGCGGGAGGGTTGGGGGGCTTATGCAGAGTCCCCCATGCAGCAACTGGCAGTGGGGGGCAGCAGGGATTGCCACCCGCCCGGCAGCACCCGCTGAGTCAGGGCGGCTTTTGTTAAAAAAAAAAAAAAAAAAGGAGCTGGGGCAGCTGTTGCTGGGCTGGGAGAGGCGTGAGGGATGGGCCTGGCCTGGCTGATTCAGAGATTCGGCTGCTGCTGAATTTCCAAATCAGATTCAGCCGAATCAAATCCAGACAGTGATTCAAATCACTGTCCCCTGAATCGGCTGAATCTGAATCCAAAGCAAATGCTAGATGCTTCACAGAGGCCTAGCAAGCAGCTCAGCTGAGTCTGCTTCTCCTATTGCTTTGCCTCTGCTTGCTGAGAAGGGGGAAATTGCAGCATCCACACATGCACCTGCACCCCAGAAACGAGTGGGTAATGTGGTCTGGGATCATTCTGAGCTGGGAGGTGATTCCACATATGCTATCTGCCTGCACTGTCAAGCCAAAACCAGCTGGTGCAAGGGAACAAAACATTAGCACCACGGGGATGCTGATGCACCTCCACAGGCACCACCCCCCTGCCCTTGTTCCTCCTTAGCCTGGCACCAGTGGGAGCATGCTCAAAGGGAAGTCCCCCTCTCACTCCAAAGCCCCCAGCCCCCAAAGCAGAGGCAGGCCATCCTGGAACAGTGGGGGAAAGGCAAACAGGGGTGGCGCGTTGCAAGGGCGAGCAAGATCACCCAGAGCATTGGGGAGATGCTTTTTGTGGATGGCCAGCCCTTCTTCTTAGTTAAGCAGCCAGGGTTCAGACAGGTCATGGCGCTCATGGCCCCATCATACCAAGT
>NW_005842431.1:260657-263241 GCF_000455745.1 Alligator sinensis
ACAGTGGTGCCCTCCATGTGTGAGGCATGCAGGGAGTAGATGAGGGAGGAGCTGTGCAAGGCAGGTCTACAGTTGGCCTTGCACTTCACCTCAAACATCTGGGGCAGCGGGGGTGGAGATCATGCATACCTTTCCTTCACAGGGCACTGGTGTGACCAGTCAGGCCGTCAGCGGGCTCTTCTTAAGCCAAGGTGGTGGATGAGTCCCACACAGCAACAGAGATCACGGGAGCCATGAACCACTTGGTGCAGGGGTGGCTCACTGGGCAGGGTGAGCTCGCCCATGGGTTCATGGTCACTGACAATGAGGCCAATTTGGTCAAGGCTGTCTGTGATGTCAACTCTGTTGGCATCCACTGTGTGGCACACAAGTTCCACCTCATTGTCAGGGATGGGGACAGGGCTGCCAGTGACAGCACCAGCACCACCACCAGCAAGCTTATTTCAAAATGCAGGAACGTGGCAGGCTACTTCCACCGAAGCATCAAGGGGGACAAGATGCTGTGGGACAAACAAGCAGAGCTGAACATCCTGCAGCACAAAATCATGCAGGATGTGGAGACTCAGTGGAACTCCACATACCTGATGCTGAAGCGGCTGGTGGAGCAACAAAAGGCCATCCATGAGATGGCTTTGCTTGGGGAGACTGGGATCAGCAGCCCCCTTAACAGAGCTGAGTGAGATACCATCTCCCAGATCTTGGTGGTCCTCAAGCCCTTCCTCAAGGCTACCAAGACCCTCAGCTCTGGCAATGCCCTCCTTGCCCGGTGATCCCTGTAGTGAGGGCTTCAGAACCAAATGGAGAACTTCCAGGGGATCAATGTTTCTGGCTAGGGCAAGCTGCTGTCACCAGATGTGCAGGTACTGGTGAGGCGGCTGGAGGAGGGCATCAGGAAATGGCTTGATCCCTTGTGGTCCAGTATGGTCCATGTGCTGGCCACCATGTGTGACCTGAGGGTGAAGGGCAGCATATGCAGCAGCCAAAGCCTATATCAGTGGATGGAGGTGCTGGTGAAGAGAGTCAAGGAGGCAGAAAGGCAGAGGTGGGGGGACGTGAAAGAGAGCAATTCACTGTCCCATGCCAGCATACCATCCACCAGCCAGTCTCCTCCTTCACCACAGGCGCTGCCCGTGTGGGCCAAGGGCATGGCTTCCATGGTGGGATCCAGAGGTACCAGACCCCACCATCAGGCAGGTAGCGCTCAGCCCTTGGTGGCTGCCTATTTTGCCGAGGATGTGGAGTCACTGCTGTGCGACCCCTTGGCCTACTGGGCAAGCCGCAGCCAGATCTGGCCACAGTTGCCTGGGACCACCTGTCCTGTCCACTAACCAGTGTTCCAAGTGAGAGGGTGTTCAGCATTGCTGGTGATGTTGTGACACCCCACCACACCTCCTTGGATCCTGGTTTGGTGGAACAGCTGGTGTTCCTGAAGTTGAATCTCCCACTGCTGGGGTTCCCCAAGCTCCAGGTGCAGACAGAGTGAATGCCACCCCAGTCACTCCATCTGCACCTATTTCCTTTTTTCATTTTTTAAAAAACATTTAATGCCCCACTCTCAGAGCTGGAGAGGGCACTCACTGCATGAAAGAACAACAGGGAAGAACATGTCCCTACTAAGCTCCCATGGCAGGATGAACTTGGAGGTACAATAGACTCCCAACTTAAGGGGCATTTTCCAGTCTGGACCCTAATAAAAAAATTGCGGAAAAGGGTGACACGCGTAAGTTGGAATCGCGTAAATTGGGGGTCTACAGTATGGGCTGGGGCTATGGGGAAGGAGAAGGCCCCAGTTCCTGGGCATGACCACTAAAACTGCACTCTGCCAGGGTCAGAAGGCCTGGTGGGACTGCAGCTGCATGGCAGCCCCAGGAAATTCTAAGACCAAGGACCTCCTTGGTGAAAGGCAGGAAAGAGGCACCATAACCTCCAGCCACCACATGTATGCACAGTTCTGGCTGGGGAAAGTCCAGACCCATCACGTCTTTGACAGGCCTGAGGCTTGTTGGTTGCAGTGGCGTTGAGGCTCCAGGTGAGCTCAGCTAGCCTGCCTGGGATGCCAGCTTTTAGGTTGAAAAACCCTTCGTCAGGCTGAGGAAGCACCGGCAGTGTGCTGTGTGCTGTTCCTGGATGGAAGGAATAGTAAAGAAGCCAGAGGTTGGTATGCAATGCAGGCAAGAAATCCAGTCAGTTAAAATGGAAATGGAGGCGTCAGGGGGTGAGGAACAGACCGGGGTGGGAGGGGAAGGGGGATGTAGCAGCACAGGTAAAAGTGGAGAGGTATTTATTTTAATGAATGTCCTATCATTTCATAGGTTTCATAGACATTTGGGCTAGAAGGGACCCCAAAGGATCATCGAGTCCAGCCCCTGCCCCAGGGGCAGGAAGTCAGCAGGGATCATAGGATCCCAGCAAGGTAAACATCCAAATGTGTCTTCAAGGCATTCAAAGTGGGTGCTTGAACCACCTCCGGCGGCAGGCTATTCCAAACCATGGGGGCTTGGTCAGTAAAGAAGTTCTTCCTTATGTCCAGCCTGAATTGGTCGCGGCAGAGTTTGTGACCGTTTGATCTTGTCATCCCTTGGGG